>NC_025993.2:155901816-156099316 GCF_000442705.2 Elaeis guineensis | reverse complement strand
GCAGCAGCCTTCCAGTGTCTATGAACTTAGACAGAGGTTGCTGCTAAAATTTAACAGCTGTCCATCATGTTCATGAAAATAAAAAAATCTAAAATAAAAATTAATACTAATATTATTCTTATCAGTCTTCGTGTGCCATGTGGTATGTTTGCTAATGAGTGCAGTTGATGCTGACTGTGCATGCTGCTCTACTTCTCCCGACGTGCCGCATGGCATCTTTGCTGATGTGTGAAATTGGTTCACTGTGCAGGTAGCTGGTGTGCATTCTCCCACCCCGATCTATCGTCGTCCGTGCCGTATCCACCGTCCGCGTCATACTCGGCTCCGCACAACCACCAAACCTCATACCCTCCCTTGGCTCTGGCACCACGAACCCCCTCCCCTCCCCTGGCCGTCTTCTTTTTTTCTTTTGCTTTATCGCCTCGCCCAACCCCTCGTTGATCGTGGCGCCCGCCTCGCCGACTCCCCCCCTCCACCGTGCCCCCCTCCTCCTCCCTCCGCTATGCCCCCCTCCTCTCCCCCTCTGCTACGCCCGATAGCGAGAGGCTGAACTCCACCGGCCTCACCTTCTTCATCGTCTTCTCGTCGCCCTTAGCACCTGCTATGGACCTTAGATATCTCATCATGGGACCAGAGACCGGCCTCCCAATCTCCACCATAGTCAGGCTGCTGCCCAGCATCATCACCTCCTGACAATGATCTCGCCGCTCCTGCTGGCTACTGTTCGTGGCTCCGCCTCGCCGACTCCCCCCCTCCGTCGTGTCCCCATCCTCCCCCACCTCCACAGCGCCATGGGCAATCGGCTACTGATCGTAAGAAAACCAAATGAAAATCGGAGGATGGAGGAGAAGGCCAAGGCAAAGAGGAAGTGAAGAAGGATGGAACTACCGACGGCGGTGCCGGAGGAGGAAGGGGAAAGGAGGAGGTAGAGGAAGGGGAGGGAGAGGAGGAGAAGGTGGAGGCGGATGTAGAAGTGGAAGAGGGAGAGGCAATGAGAAGAAAAGACCCCTCCTCCTCCCTCCGCTGTGCCCCCCTCCTCTCCCCCTCTGCTGCGCCCGATAGCAAGAGGCTGAACTCCACCGGCCTCACCTTCTTCGTCGTCTTCTCGTCACCCTTAGCACCTGCTATGGACCTTAGATATCTCATCATGGGACCAGAGACCGGCCTCCCAATCTCCACCATAGTTAGGCTGCTGCCCAGCATCATCACCTCCTGACAATGATCTCGCCGCTCTTGCTAGCTATTGTTCGTGGCTCCGCCTCGCCGATTCCCCCCTCCGTCGCATCCCCATCCTCCCCCACCTCCACAGCGTCATGGGCAATCGGCTACTGATCGTAAGAAAACCAAATAAAAATCAGAAGATGGAGGAGAAGGCCAAGGCAAAGAGGAAGTGAAGAAGGAGGGAACTACCGATGGCGGTGCCTGAGGAGGAAAGGGAAAGGAGGAGGTAGAGGAAGGGGAGGGAGAGGAGGAGAAGGTGGAGCCAGAGGTAGAAGCGACAGAGGGAGAGGCAACGAGAAGAAAAGATCTGGAAGGATTTCAAGCCACAAAAAAAAAAAGGTATGAAATGAAAACAAGAATCGAATTTGACAACTCCATTGTTCATCTCCAACTCTGTCTCTCCTAATAAATAGATAAGGCAACAATCCTTCTCTCAGACATTTCTTCTGTCCTATTTTTTTCTCCTAATAAAGAGATAAGGCACCTCCTCCACGTGCTCTCCCCTCTCCTCTCTTCTCTTCCCATCCACAGATCCAACGCTCATCGAATATCACGATGGGAGATGCTGAGGTGACCACACCGAAGATGCTAAGGTAGCAACCTAAGTAGGCAACACCACAATGCTTGGAGGCACTGGCAACACCCCTAGGCTCCTCGATCTAGAAGGGTTTCAAGCATTAAAAAAAAAGGTACAAAATGGAGAGAGAAAATGACTTGGATTTGATAACTCCATTATTCATCTCCAACTCTCTCTCTCCTAATAAATAGGTAAGGCAACAATCCTTCTCTCATATATTTTTTCTGTTCTATTTTCTTCCTCCTAATAAAGAGATAAGGCACCTCCTCCATGTGCTCTCCCCTCTTCTCTCTTCTCTTTCCATCCACAGATCCGATGCTCATCGAACAATATGGTGGGAGATGCTGAGGTGGCAACACTGGAGACACTGAGATAGCAATCTGAGTTGGCAACATCACAATGCTTAGAGGCGCTGGCAATACCCCAAGGCTCTTCCATTGAGTATCACTTTATATATATATATATATGATATGGATGAAAATGAATAAAAAATATTTATTCAAATCTATTTTCATATCTGAATCAATCCAGATATTGATGAAAATATGAGCATCTGACTAATATTCATGTTTGTATCCATATATATAATGTCAAAAAAAAAGACATAAATATGAATAAAAAACTATGTGATTTGTATTCGAACATTCAATTATATTCATAACAATACTTAATTTTATAAAATTTTTAAGATAAATAAATGGGCATATCAACATACTATTGACTTAATTTACTATTTACTTATTAATATCATTGATTATGTGATTATAAATTTAATTATCTATCTTATGCCCATATTTATATCTATAGTACTGGTATCCGATTTGTATCTATATCTATTTAAAATAAATATAGGTGTAATTTTTTTAACATGATTCATATTCATATCTGCATTCATCAATGGGAATAAATATAAATATGATTGATATCTGATCTATATCCTATCCAGTTTCAGCTCTAGCAATAAATATGGGCCTAAAAATAGATAATAGCTGTGACCCAAAGGAGAAAGTGAAATGCCATTAGAATTTAGAGAAATTCTTTGTGCACCACGAGAGGTGTAGAAAATCCGATATGGAGTGCACCATCTTGTATTATTGGTCTATATAGTCACCACTTTCTAACACGTATTTAATGCATGTAGATCGATTTTTTCGTTAAAAATTTTATATGACAAATTTTTTTTTACTTTTTGAAAAAAAAATTATGGCATCCTATGACGTAATATAGCCCAAGATGTTATAATATGACCTAAGTATCATAAAATGAGATAGATATTTTTATCCAACCACTTGCCAATGTATATTTAATGCCTGTAAGTCGGTTTCTTCGTTTGAAAATTTTAAATCTGTTCTTTAGAAAAAATTATGACATCATATATATATTATAGATGCAGGATGTCATAATATAGACACATAGAATGTCATAATTTTTTTAAAAAGTAGAAATATTTTCATCATAAAAAATTTTTAAATAAAAAAATTGATCTATATGTATTAAATATATATTAAAAAATAATAACTATATGAACCAACAAGATGAAATGGTATATTCTACGTTAAATTTTCTACACCGTCTGCCCGCACAAAGAATTTTGCTCGGAACGAGTAAGACTACACCGACCACTCGTGCGATACTGCGCTAGTTTCAACTGTCACATGCACTCCAGCTCTGAAGCAAAAGATTTTTGTGCCAGGATTGGGCCCCGAAGCCTTATCTTAAGGCAACGAGTGTCCGTTGGAGAGAGAGCGGTGGAGAGAGCGTTGATGGAGAAAGACAGCAGCCTCCACCTTCCGGTCCACTTAAGATTGATTCCCTCCTCTTCGATCCATGCTACCGGTCGATCACGGGTGGCTGGTACGTCACAGCTGACTGCCTGTAGTGTCAAAAACTGATATGGGGCAATGGCTAAGACTAAGAGAGCCTATATAAAAGGACACCTGCTCTCTCTGCCCATGTTACTAAAATATCACCAAGAAGAAATGTTTCGCCGCCCCATCGGACTCACACCTGTGTTTCTAGCTTTTGTGAATGGACTGGACCGGGTAACGCCAATTTTGGGCCCCATTGGCTTCTGATTTTTATTTAAATGCGACAAGAAAGGCAGCATTGCCGGCCCCATGGTTGAGTACCAAGTTCATCTTTGACAAGTCGCCAAATTACTCGAGGCAAAGCATCTACATCATCAGTTGGTGCTTGCGAGCCCCCTGCGCATGGATCTGGACGCGTGTTGTATTCTTGTGGAGCCAAGTTTATAGATGCTGCGCCTCAAAATGAAATGTGTACGCCCACTTGTTTGATAAGAGATTTGATATGTAGAGAAATTCTTTGTACAACGTTCGTAGTATACAAAATTCAGCGTGGAGCGCACCACTTCATCTGATTGAGCCGCATAGTGATCGCTTTTCAATGCGTATTTAGTGCACGTAATTCTATTTTTTCATTTAAAATTTTGAATGATAAAAATATCTCTTTTCTTCTAAAAAAAATTATGACATCATGTGTCAATATTACGATATTCCCTGCGTTGAAATTACGACTTTCTGCATAGAATATCATAATTTTTTCATAAAATATCAAAATTTTAATAGAGATATTTTCGTCATTTAAAAATTTTATAAATTTTTCAATAATAAAAATATCATTATCTCTTTATGACATCCTGTGAAAAAATTATGATATACTATGCAGAAAATCACAAGATATCATTATTTTAATGCAGAATATCATAATATCGATACAGAATATCATAATTTTTTCAGAAAAGAAGAGATTTTCATCATTCAAAATTTCAAACGAAAAAATAGATCTGCGAGTATTAAATATGCATTGAAAAGCGAACGTTATGTGGTCCAATCAGACGAGGCGGTATGCTCTATATCGAATTTTCTACACTGTAGACGGTATACAAAGAATTTCCCTTGATATGGAATAAGGCTTCTAGCAAGCCAGCTTGGGGGCGTGATTCTACATAATTTAAAGATTCTACTCATGAAACAAAGTGCTTATTTTGGTAACCCGTAGGCACAGGTTTGAATTTGCTACGAAAACTACAGAATTGCGAAAGCATCAAAAGAATTGATGGAAGACGTTGGGTCTAAAAATACGTAAAGCAAAACAAGATAGGGTGCTACGACCACCTGCATTACATAAAAAGGCAATCATTATTGAGGTGGAAGCAATCATCCGTGGGCAGGTCTCAGCGTGTGCACGTTAATTGTGGATCTGTAACTAGCCTTTGGATATTTTAATTATCTTGTGTTCATCCACCGAATTGCTATCCTAAATGATAGGAAAAGCTCCTCATGTCGTGGCATATAGTCTACCATCAACTTCGCTTTCTGAGCATCTCATTCTGCTCATATATGCGTTGTGCCCTGGCGTCAATTTCCTTGAATTTAACGTCATATAGGCGTAGACAAGAAAATGTCGAATAAGCCAACGAGCAGAAAGATTTTGGTGATTTAATAGAGATTTCTCCGCAAAGCCAAAGGTGGAGATTTCCTGCTCCCGGTCCCAACACTTGGTGTGACATATACGATACCGCGCAAGGGAACTAGCTCAATTATTTCATTGCAAGGAGCCAACCAAACACTCATTAGACTATTTCACCCAACAGATTTTCCTCTTGGCCATTTCAAGAGCAGATTTAAAATTTTATTGGCTCTAATTTAAGCATCTAAAGCATCGGTTTCTTTCGAATAATCTAAGATGAAGAAACAACTAGCCTATGCTCAACGATCACATTTATGTGTCCCATTCATGTTACCATTGTCTACAAGTAATGACTAAAGAACTGATTTGACATTTGTTACAAGAAGTAACCAATCTGATCTCTTGCTTTCCCTCTTGCTTCAGACAGGTAGATAGTTTACAATGGCAATCATCCAGCGAAACAAGAAACTAACACATCAACCATGCAAGTTTCTGGTGAAGCTATGTATCACCGGGGTCCTCACAGAAACACTCTCATGACCCACCCACGTCCACCCTAGTAATCTCAACGGCTATCATATAGCCTGTCGTTGTGCAACCACCACTCTTTGAAGAGTTAGAATGGGGATAGTTCCACCTGGGACCCAGCATCGCATCCCGGACCCAGCATCCAACTTACCCAACTGTTGCACAGGAAAAGGACTACAACGGATTAGGGACTCCATTAGCTCCTAGGCCACGACTCCTTTGGGTTGTATTTGTCGAAAAGACTGCTAGAATATTCCAGGTGGTAAAAAACCACTTAGAATTTTAAATTTACAACGAAGAGAATTGGAATATCTAGATTAAGGTCTCTTGATCTTTGAGAATGTCCCCATCTCCGAGAAGTAGGTGCTTTGCGTTCCACTGCCGAGCAGATTTCCATGAGACTGTGGATTCGTGAGTTCTATTCCCTGAAAAAAAAACATGCCACCATGTAGATTTAGTTCATGAATGAGAATATATTAAATCCTTACATTGAACCTAGAAGCTTCAAATAGTTAACATGTTCAAGTTAATGGCTAAATTACCAATACACGCACTCAAGAAATATTTATCTTGATCCCGATTTGCTATAACATGATTCATTAATTTGTGCACAAAATTCGTCAGCTACACTGATCACTTGCTAAGCACTGTCAATATTTTATCAAAACAGATGCTGGATGCTGGATACCGGAAAAGCTTGTTTGCTCTCATAAACTAATGTAATGGAAGATCAACCCCCAATGCCCCAAGGATATACCAAAATCTAGGCATTTGAACCGTACACTTAGTATTTTTTGCATCTAGTAGAGGAGATGACCACCGTAATCCCTTATTTTGGGAAAAGAGTCATGCCCAACAACGATCAAACCATTTCATGGTTCAATGCAGCAAAGGATCCTTATGTCATCCTGCAAGGTGCATGACAGTGCTGCTTTTGATGTCCTCCTCCATAGGCATCCTTGCAGGAGATTATTATGGATCCCTGTAGGCGTGTGTTTAGTTCCACTTCATCTATGCATTAAGTAGATCTTGAATATTTATACGGGGTTAAAAAACCTAAGTAGCACTTTGCAGCTAGCCTTTTTTATGTAAGGTCCTAGGTTGTTGCAAGTGGTATCCCAATGGACCTGACCCATGTCTTGTGTGGACTAGGAAATGAGCCCATTTGGGCTGACCATAAGCTGATCAAGGTATTTGTGATTGGATTTATGGTACTTTTGAATACAATTGAATGGATCTGGACACTTAGCCTGAAAAGAATACCAGAGCTTAAATAAGGGGAGTACATGAGAACCCATGCAAACATGTATTTTTTGTCCCAAGTTGACTATGCAATGCATAGATCTTGGATACTTATATATGGCCAAGGAACCAAGCCAGGTAGCCTTTTTGGTACGGTCCTTGGTTGTTACAATCCCTTTATCGATAAAGGGAGAGGAGGAGGAAAATGTTCATATTATACATGTATATTGTAGTATATCTTGTAGGTCCTTTAGCTCATGAAACCAATAACAATTGGTACCTTGGTGTAATGCAAATCTCTCTCAAATCTCAATGACTCAAACTCTTCAACAGTCAACTTAAGCCCTTAAATTTCAGAAACTAAAAGGAGAACAGAAAGATAAATGTATTACCGGCTCAGGACTGACTTAAGGAGATTTCTTTATATGAACCACTTTGACAGAACATTCACTGTAAGTGAAAATATTGACAGGAACTTCAACAACACAAACCAAACAGTTGGTATCATTTGAATGCCACAAATTACTAAATGGCCACTCAATGTGATTCAAGGCATTCTAAAACAGCACGATTAGTCTTCACCTAAAAAAGGAAGTAGGATGATGAATAGAGTTAATTGTATTATTTTAAGTTTTTCATAAAATAACTCATGCTACATTAACTTCATGTGGTCCTCCCAGCAAAAATATCCTCTTGAATGCATGCATTATTAGGCTAGCACACAATCTCAGGTTGCAAGAGTGATTTAGTAGGATAAGTATTACACTCGGTTTCTTTTGAAACAAAAGTTATAGATTGCTATTGACAATTATTAGGTGTTTTACATTCAAGTGGAGATGAAGTATGTCACATAAATGGGAATAGGTGGACGGTTGTTTGGTAAACTGGTTCTACTTCCTCCATGCACAAAACGAGATTTCTTAAATAGACCAATAATAGCTTATACACATATCCTCTTGCACTTAGCAATCTGCTGTTCAGGTGATTTCAATAACAACATTCCTGTTTAACAGAAAATCATCTAATTTCTAATACAAATCTTAGTTTTCTAAAATAAGATTCTATAGCATTTTTGTCCTCTGCTCTTCTTTCATCTTGATAGAAGTATTCTACCCTAACATGGAAAACCCAAGGGTTTAAAACATCTGTTCTATTTACAAGTTCGTCAATTAAAGCCCATATTTCAAATCTGCTTCAAAACAACTTTAACATATAGTGTAAGAGAATAGCCTATTTCTAAAGCTAAATATTGTCTGCATTTCCATCCTTAAAACTAACTTGATCTACCTCCAAATAACTGCAATTTGTTATCATTAGATTATTCTAAGAGGTGCCATTAATAATAGCTATTTGAACAACATACCATATCAATTTTATTTCTGATGAATAAACATGTTCCTTTCACTATAGATGTCCATACCAATTGATTGACTTCATTTGGATCTATACATGCATTCTACTAGTGTCTTTATCTGTCATGTTGCTGTAAAATATGAAAATTTTACCTATGGTTTCATCTTAAAGTTACTGAATTTTGACTTTGAGTTTGACAGAATTAAATCAAGAACTGGAATGATCATATGCAGCTGCGAAATATATACATACCTGTACAGGAGTGAATGCGAGACTTGATGTCAGTCCTGAGGTTGCACCACTGCTTCCGTAGGGCTTCTCCTTAAACCTATTGTAGACAATTAACAGTGGGAAACAATGAATATCTTGCACAGTTTATAGAAATATGAAAAGCTGATACTCTCTAATTTGGATTTTGAGACAATAATTTAAAAGCTTATAAAATATCTCATATTTGATAATCTAGAGAATGGAAATAGCAGCCTAAAAGATGAAGCATTCCAAAGGATCTAACAGCCTACTTTTTGGCAGCTTTGGCTGCAAGTTTGCTTTGACCCATTGACACACGCAACTTCCCACTTCCTGCCTGACCAAGCATGCCATAACCTTCACCCAGGCCATCACCTGATAATGGAGAGATAAAAGTTAAGGACATCTGAAAAAGCATCAAACAATTAAGTCAGCTACAGCAAGTCAATAAGTTCTAAGCATAGTGGTTTCCAGAAAGCAAGGGATCATGAGAAATTAAAAAGGAACAGCTTTCACTGTCAACATTATGAGACCTTCCAAAACCAAATAGAATATATTCATAAAGCTAATAAATTATTTTATATTTATACTTTTTGAAGAATGTTTTGAGTTTTGAAAACAAGTGGGTGCCATAAACAAATCTCACAAGAGCGTTCAACCTCTCAGTATTAATACTTTTTCAGTGCAACAGTAATATAAATGCTTTGAAAATAACTTTTTGCATAGAAACATGAAATCAGAAAATCAGAAAAATTTGCAACTAAATACCGATATAGTCTTATCTACTTATTAAACTGCCACTGCTATTTCAAACGTATGTGAACATCTCAACATCTTACTATGTTTTATGAATTTTGCCCCAAAATTCATACATAAAAGAGTTCCATTTCTAAGCATCTCAGTGGCAATCAACAAAAACACCTAAACTTGCCCAGAGCAATTTTGGAAATTCAGAAAACATCAAGACTAGCAAGTCCCATCAATTAAAGCAAACTTAATGAATCATCTTTTGATCATATCTCTGAGCATAAGGAAAAGTCACTTGAAAGTGGGAAAATAAAAATGTGAAGAGTGAAGACCGGAGAAATGAGGGATAAGAATATGAACAATTCATGCATGAGTGGCTGCTCACCAAGGGAACTTTCTTCTGGCACTCCAAATTGCATTCTGTTAGCCAGCTTCCTCATATCAGTTATTGCATATCTGTCAAATTTTCAAACACAAAAATCAAGTAATGGAATAAAATGATCTTGCTAAAATGATAATTTTTGTTGCAGAGTACTGTCACAAGGACTTGCTACCTTTCTTTCATTTTCCGCAGACGACGACCACCTCTCTTCTTTTTGGGCTCTGAATCGGGAACTGGAAGGGGTTTTGGTTGTTTTGCAGGGGGTGGCTCTTGCCACTTCTCAATCTTCTTACGGATTTCCTCTCTCAAGTTCCTTCCAGCCTTCCCCGTTGGATCTCCTCTTGTTGAGTCTACCCGTGCTGCCAGGGTTGATTTTGCAGCCAACAGTCTACAAGCACGGGTCCTCAAAGAAGGAGGGGTGCTCTGAAAAATCTCAGCTTGTTCAAGATAACCTACACGAAACTGGGAGGTTGCAGTGGAAAATCCAGCAAGGGTTTTCTTCTTTGCCCCAAGAAGCTGAACGTTGCAAGCTGGCATTTTTGCCAATGCTGACAAGCCACCAGCTGTTCCCATAAGTTTAGCTGCAACTGCACTTCCAACAATAGCAGAAATATTTGGTGCGATATATCCCATCCTGCTCTCTACAAAATCAAGAACTTTCTTCTTTGCAATATCAAGATCAAGCGCTCGGTCACATGCATCAATTGTTTTTTTTAGGTTCTCTTCTGACAGAGGCTTGCCACTTGTAGTTGATGCTGTAACAGAAACAACCATAATAATTGCTGACGGTAGAAGGCCCTCCAAGTCGACAAGGGTCAAGTCCACCTCATTTCCAATCTTCTTCACAACCCGAGCATAATCAATTGGGTGATGAACAAGAGATTCAAGTTCAGGAAACTTCAAGCGGTACTTATCACGTATAAAATTGTGGATTATGATGATTTCATTTTCAATGTCGACAGATAAAGCATTGCAATCAACAATAAGTTGATACTCAGGATCATCTTCTAAGACTGTTCCATGACTAGATATATCTGATCCCTTCTGGAGTGCATCTTCAACTTTCTGTGATTCACAAGAAATGAAGAGTGATTATCATACGAGACAAACTGAAAGATCTTCCTAAGTTTTGCACATTGCATTTCACCAGTATGTATTATATATATACATACATATATGAGTCAGGACAAGAGAATAAAATTAATAAACCAACAAAATCATTATGACAACAAGAAGAACTAAAAAAAATGGCTCTAAAAACTTTAGAAGTTAAAAAGGAAATTTTGCCAACAGCATCCATGCAACAAAATGCATGATGGCTGAACCTTCAAGTTTATCCTAATACACTTTCATTAATTTTAGATGAAAGGAAAATAAATAGTTGAGCATGATACAGAGAAAAAAAATTCAAATCAGTCAAAAAAGGCAACCTTGAATGATAGACAAATATGAAATATGATCTAGATTTAGGTTATAAATGCAAACAAATAAAAGCTGAGGCGACCATAGCCCAATAACCATGAATATGTACAAGACAACCACAAAACCAGATGCCACAGTTGTGAGCTTTACCCTAATACAAAAACATGACAACGATACGTATAAAGAGTTTGGTGCATCACCTGCATAATATCATTATAGCGTTGCGTCTTCTGCAGCTTTGAGACACTATCAAGATCGTCATAGTTTAGTGCTTCAATATCAGCTATATCACCATCAGCATCCTCCTCCATGTCTGCTACATCAGCTTCCTCATCATCCTAATAGACAAGTTCCATGCGACATAGAAGCAAGTGACCATGATGCAGAAATATACAGCACCGAAACAAAAGAAACAGGTAAAAGATGAGGCTCACACATAAAATTGCAAACACCTAAATATTAGCTATTAGAATAAAATCGTAATCAAGTATAAAATTAACATATAAACTCACAAGATGGGCTTCATTGTCAGATAAATCTTCAAGGTCAGCCAAGAAAGAATCGGCAAGACTGGCCTGTTTAGAAACCACAAGTATAATAATCAGTATACATCTTCAGTTATTCGCAAAAATATTACACCTGAAGTAAAGAAACTGCAACATTGCATTAGACATATTTTACTCATGAAATTGATACAGAAATGGTAAAAGGAGATACTTCCCAAAAAAATCTTTCTTGCACAATTCCAACATACACATTCACCACACAGGGCTAGAAACTGAATGCAATTAAAACATACTGAGTAGTAAATTTTATGAAGAATTGCCAGAACTTAATCAGCCATTTAGCTGGACATGCCTTTGAATAACTCATAGATATAATATTAACATAACAAATTTCTGCGAATACAGTAGTAGAGAAAATGCAACAATACAGAAATATGTCAATAGAAGAAGAAAATTAGGAGATGTTCATAAATAATGCTGCTTGTTGAAGGCTACCACTCACTGCCATACTAACAAACAAGAAAAGTATATACCTAAATTATTTATTTGTTATATATAACTTCAGGTTCTGAGTTCCAGACTAATGGATAAAATAAAAATTGCTGAAGTAAAAAGTATGCTGAACACACCACACCCCCCCCCCCCGGCAAAAAAAACACACACACAAGCAAGCAAAGACATAAACAAAAACACAAATACCTGTATAACCATAACCATTAAACCTTTTTACAGCATTCCTTGTGTGTCCAGTGTCCAGCAAAATCTCACAAGGGAACCTCCATGGAATTTGGCACAAAGACATGTATGTATTATATAGATGTTTGTACAAGCAAGCATAAATCAAGTTTTGAAAGCTCGAGTTTATTTCTAGTTTTAGTAAGGTCCACTGATTTTCAAGTTCAGCTCAAGTTTATGAGTTTCACCCCCAAACAAAAATGTAAAAGATTATGAAAAGACAGGAAAACATGGTAAATATGAATGAATTTGATGAAAATAATATCACACAATTTTTAAGTATATTTAATAATCCAACGTCTTTGGTTTTCATGGTTTTGGTGTTTCCAGACCAAAGGCCTAAAGTACAAAAATCATTAAAAAGAATATCAGTTTAGACATGATGGAGTGTTAAAGAATTATATTACATGGAATTGCTTAAGAATCTGATAATTAAATGCCTAATAGTGTATCCCAACAAAAATAAACTGCAATAGCATAAAACTACATATGACTATAAACTTGATACCCTAAGATAACATGGATGGAGGTTGTGAGGAAGGATATGGGAAACTTAAAAATAACAATAGAGATAGTCCTAAATAGGAATACTTGGCGAATAACGATCCGTAAAGCCGATTCCAAATAGCTGGAAAAAGGCTTCACGATTATGATTATAGTTATGAATATAAACATGATACCATTAGATCAAGCACTGGTTATCAAATTATAGCCAGTAAGAATTTATAAAGTACAAAAATAAGATGACAGATAGATACATTTCATTTAAATGTCTATAAAATCCAAGCTCTGGCTAATCCACACGTAGATCTTCTAATCCACTATTCAAGGGGCTTGATCGGTTATACCCATTTTTACCCCTTACCCCAAAATAACTCTTGAAGATTAAAAAAAAATGTTGTATCTAGAATAAGCTACACTTCACTTGAAGTCCTTAGAACCAGACTCCCAAATGCTTAAGTCTTCCAAAAAAATATAAAACCCATGCCTAATTTTAAGAAAATACTCCTTATGAATTAGATATCTCCTCATCTAACACCAAGAAAAAAAATATCCCCATCATATACTTAAAAAGAAATGAAGAATAATGATGCTATAAATCAAAATAATGAATAAGCAAAAGCATCCACAGCCATTTTAGGTTGAAATGTATCAACTTGAGCCAAAACTTCAAATCTGTGTACATATATAAATATATTCAGTAAATAATCAATAGGACTATTTGCTCCATAATTTTGACATGATTTACTCCGCATGGAACTTAATAACTCTTACATAGAAAAGCCAAAAGTTAACATTTAATGGTGATGAGGTTGTGGTTCACTTTAGTGTCAAGCAGGGTCATGAAGTGTCATTAAAGTGTCCAAAGTTCCAAAATTGATTCATAGGTAACATTCCATAAGTACAAAAAGCACTATCTTAATGCTAGTTATCTATCTACCTAGTTCAGACCACCTCAGGAATCGTGCCGACAAATTCACACATATAGCAAGCACCAGCACAGCTGCAGAAAAACAAACCAGAAACCAAAGATCTCTATAGACAATCCTCACACAGTGATAGATCATGTTTTACCCTTGGTATCATTAAAGTTACCTGTTACCAATAGAACTATGAGTGCAAGTACCAACATGTGGTACAAATGCAACATAGTTCAAGTTGACATAATCATATTAATATAGTTTAGTGTACATCTCTATGCAAGTTCAGAGCTGATACTTTGTAATTGGTACATACAGCCGCATATAAGTATGCATACACATAAATACAGTTATACCAACAATTAAATTTTTATATGAATTTTTTAATTATTTTCCTTAACTCTCCTAATTTCTTCTTTTAACATATCTATGTTATTGCAACTCACTTTGCTGTATTTCTTTTTAATAAAGCTATTATTTGCGAATATAACCTAATAGTGCTACTAACACATCAAAGACAGCAAATTATAGGTTCATTTAGTGGTATACTTTTCCTATCAGCAAGCCTGACAAAGTGCCCATGCAGCCTACTGGGAAATGGATACATGTTACCTGTGCAAGCATTTCTATAAAACTCATAAACAAAAAGATGTTTATGTGTGTCCCTTCAACATCAAATATGCCTTTTTAAACAGTTAACAAACAGGGATTAAACTGTCACACATGCTAACCATCAAATATGCCTTTTACAGTTAACAAACAGACATTAAACTATCACACGTGCTAACTTCTACCTTTTCTTATTTTAATTAATTCACAAGGTACTGATCATTACCAGATGCAAACACTAATTTGTGTAAATTATAAGAACATTTGATTAAAAAGAAAAATGATAAACTAACCATTGCTTCTCTTCAGATACAGCGATAAACTTCAAAACAAAAGCACAGCAAAATCTGCTAAAATATCTGCAGACACAAATTCAGAAGCAAGAACAAGAAATTAGTTAAAATTAAAAACCCAGACAAAGTAAATATGGTGCAGATGCCAAGAATTAATTTTAAGAAGAGAAAAAGAAATAAACATATTTCACTTCCCTCAACAATAATAATACACAGCACGGCCACACACATCTATGGCAGGGGCAACAGTACATCTGCCGACATTCATCTTCAACCATCCCAAACCTAAGGAAGAGAAATATTTAGGGTTGTTGGACAATAATTTCATGGTAACACTATAGGACACTCTTTTGATGGAAAGCTCTCACTTGGAGGCCAGCATGCAGCTAGAACCAAGATGTGGGTTTACCAAAACAACAACACCCATCACAGGACCGATGCTACTTCACCAGAAGATGTTACAAATATCCAAAAAATTCCCAAAATTTTTCATATTCAGAAGTTTTATGGTAGAGGGGGGAAAATCAAAAAACGAAAAAAATCATCAAAATATCGTATATATCATGAATCTTAGCAGTATGTGCTTCTAATTTACATGAGAATAGAACCTCCAAAATATAATCAACTAAAGCAGTCCATTCTTTACAAAATGTTTCCTTTAGATTTTTGTAAAAAATTGGGTAGAAAAAAATAAAACAACAAATAAGAGAGCGAGCAAGGGAATGAATACCTAGCTTCAAATTAATCCGAAGTCGCTTCATGAGTAGCGCTGAAAAGAGAATGGATATGCATTGGATATTTATATATCCATATTTTTCAGCCGATATAGGTACGGATACATATATTAAACAGATATCAAAATTAATCCATATTTATTCTAAATGGATACGGATGCGAATCAGATATTAAGCATATCCATATTTATTCTAAACAGATACAAATACGAATCGGATATTACGCATATCCATATTTATTCTCAACGGATACAAATACGAATCGGATATTACACATATCCATATTTATTCTCAACGGATACAGATGCAAACTGGAAGCAAGCATATCCATATTTGTTTCTATCTAGATGTGGATATAACTTAGATACCATTTCAAAGATTAATCAAACAAAATCATCATAAAGAACTGAATCCATTGAAAGGGTAGGGACTAAAGCCATGCCTTTTGACCAACTCTAATCATTGCATGCTAGAAGAGGTTCAGGATAATAATTATATAGAAATAAACTGCCACTTAGAAGAATGATAAATTTCAAAATCCAAGCTTGAACGATGATCCGGATGTTAGATGTATGTCCTATAAGCCAATTGTTAGCTGACACATTTTTTATTTTATGACACATATTTATACTTAAACTATTGATTTAACTAATAAAAAGCAAATTTTTATTTTTCATTCAAGTGTTATGCATCCTTGAATCATCCTTGAAATTGATGTTACGATACATATTCTCAAATATTGAGAATTAGAGGCATGTATGATCGATTCCTAAATTGCTTCCGATCATAGGATAATGATGGGGACGGTGATCCTTCCAGATAGACCGATGTACGGTTCGCTTCCTTCGGGATAGATGAGTCTCTAATTTATAGTGTAGAAATACTGAGTAGAAAGTGCGGGTAGTTGTTAGAGAACAACTAGTACTGAGCGTGACCATACGAGAAATCACATGAATTTTTATTCGATCGTTAGTGATTATCTCGATGCTGTAATTGTGTGACTGATCTTTTAACATACGGTGTCACAGTTGCTCACAGTAAGACTACTGTAGTTTGACTACACATAAACATTAACTCAATTATAAGTTTTTGTAGTGGATGTTGGCTTCAGTTGGTTAAGCTGTGCGAGCAACGTGTGCATCTAGATGAGATCTATCGATCTTGATAAAGAGGAGTAGTCCTATGAGATTTGAGAAGCTAAATCCACAAGCCTATGACTAAAGCAATATGATTGATGAAAAAGAATTTTCATTTGAAATCACTAATGGACTTGACATGATCGGATCTATCATATGACTAATGATGAGGTTTGATAATTTATTCATGACCTGCCATCCAATCGAGACTCATAATAGGACTATATCATACATTAACTACACCTAGAGGTTCTATTTCAATTCTGCTTGGTTGCCACTACATATTGCTAGATATCATTGATGGATTATGAGAGCTCAATAGGATCGTTTTGGATTAATGATTTTTGTCGAATTAGAGTGAAACTGTTCCGACCCATTGAAAGAGATTTCAGTGATACTTATGATAGAAATTATAGTATGTCTCACTATCAGACAAAATTGAACCTATGGAGTCACATATAAAGGGAGAAGACCTAGATTAGTTATAATTGAGCTTATGAAGTATCAATTAATACAGATTTCAAAAAATCTTATTGGATTCATGTTAACATTGCTAGCACTTGGGTGAACCCAATTTTTTTTTGTGGTTGATTTATTTATATGATAAGTTTTAACCAATTTCTACACTTGATTTGAACCAAATTGAATTTGATTCAATAAAATCCAATGATTGAATATTTAATTTATGGCTTGGATTAAATCTAGAAAGAGTTTCTTGATTTTATTCATTAAGAATCTTTGAAGAGAATTTATGAAATCATGTGGGCTGATTTGAGACATTTTATTGGATCTCATATGATGGGCGCCTAGCACTGGGTGTGGACTTAGGTGAGTTATGGGTGGCGCCCTATTTATTTGGTCCAAATATATTATAGCTAGAACTTCTAATATAATTAAGAGAAGAGATCCTAATTTGATTAAGACACCCTTATGTTGTCTATTTAAAGGATCCTATCTTTACATTCTCACATACTCTCACTTCCTCCCATCTTTGCCGCGACCCTTACTGTGCCTACACCCCCTCCTCTCTCTCTAGCTCATGCCTTCTCTCTCTAGGCATCCTTGAATCTAGAGAGAAGTGGACAGCATCCTTCTACTTGGTGTCAATTGGTTGGCGCCAAGTTCTAGGTAGTTTCATCCTCTTGCTTTCAAGTTGTTGAGAGTTAGTTAGAACCACATCTTAATTGTTGTTCTTCTTGATTAGTTGAGGAATCAAAAAAGGTTCTTGATTTCTTCAAGAATTAAAAAAGAAAGATCAAAAAAATTCGCAATTTGATTCCTATCCAGGCTTGGTTCAAGTCTATTCAGAGTTTTGGTTCAGACAAGCAGGATCCAAAAGAAAACAATTGAGGTCGGTCCTGTGGATACCTGTAGAGGTAAAACGCTTGTACTGCTGATTCAGAACCTGTTCAGCCCCAGATCCATGGATTGAATTAAATTCAATCTCAGTTACAGGTTTGAAGCAAAGAAAAAGCGATTCAGATATGTGAATTGATTACAGATTTTCATTCATCCTAAAATCAGTTTATGTTAATTTCAGCATATGAACTAGATCCATAGGTGCTTTCATATGATAAACGCATGCTTAGATTAAAAGTATTTTAATCTGAATTTTTCGCTGCGTTTTGGATTTAGAAAAATTTTGAAATCCACATACACTAGCACCTGTAGAAACTCCAACACCGGACACGTTTCTGGTGGGAAGCCAAACAAATATGCCCAATAGTAGAAAGAGCCATCCAATTATTGGCCACATCCCATTTGTGCTCACACCAGTAGGGGGCATGCATGCCAACCAATAGTTAGAGCCTTGAACAGCATTAAAAACAGTCAAGGTTGAGCAGCATGAAGCATCTGAGGCTTGAGACCATCCCTTGTCTTACAGTGTCCTCAACTTCCCACTGAACGAGATTAAAACTTAATAAGAGTAATGCCCATTTGGCTTGGAGCACTCGAAACAATAAGGAGTATTTCAGCTTTGGATGGCCTTGACTCTTGAACTTTTCCACTCCCACCAACTTCACCACTTCCAAAGATCAGACTAAAAATTGAAAATGAGAAGAGTATTCCCTATTGGGCTCTGAGTACTTGAAATAATTAGAGAGGCGTGCGAGGTGTAGGTGGTGACAGAAAATAGGACTAAGCAGTGCGTTTCCAACATAAGTTTAGCAAAGTTTCCTCTAAGAAAACTATTAGATCAAAAAAAAAAAAAAACGGAAATGTCAAAGCTACAAATTTGAGTTATCTCCATAATCAGAAAAACTGATTTCCCACAGAACCAAAAGCAATAGCAGAAGAAGATGGAGATCAAGCAGGTTTGTCCCTCTCTGAATTAAGAAAGAAAAAGGATGAAGAACCAGTCTTCAAAGGGCATAAGCCTCCGAGCTCCTACAGTTGACAATGGTGTTCTATGACCCACAATGATATGGCCTTGAGATCATTTTGTCATTCTCGCAAGTCACTGGACCTCCATCTTCCTTTTTAAACTTTTTGGCTAGTAATACAACACTTCCATCTCATTTTTAGTTTAACACTTGACACTTTTATGCAATCTCCCATATCTTATGTATGTGTCCATGTCATTCCCAATATTTCTTGGTGAATGTGTCTGTCGCAAATTGCTGCTTTATTCACTCTACATCCTACCTGCAATGTATATGCACCAATAGTTCCAGTTTAAAAATCATTAAGCAATCAGTAGTCTCTGCTTCCCAGATCCTATCTTATATATCCTTATCTATCATCACGCTACCTCCATTCCTATTTTCCTTTTCTACAAGCAGAAAAAAAAAAAAAAAAAATCCAAGATATTAATGATTTCCCCACCGCGACCTGGACCAGTTCTCCCACTCCTTACTGCCATGGGAACGATCGACAAGCTTGCGAGAGAATCCAACAGCAAACGTCGAACTGGTGGACAAGGCATGCGAGAACTTATTGGTATCAAGGCCCACCCAAATCCATGATAACGGCCAATGGATGCCCCTGGTAAATCATACATCCCTCGTAACCCACCCCCTCCCCCCCGGACTAAAAAAAACACTCCAAACGAGAATAATTCACGCTACCTCGAGGGATTAAAACCCCACAACCTCCCAACTTACAGCCAATAAATCATCAAAACAAACACGGAAACAGAAAAAAAGAGACAAAGGTTTATACCTGATATCGCGCTTGGATGCTCGTGTTAGAATGCTCCACTCGCCGGTCGGAAAGGTCGCTCGTTGACGATCGCCGGTCGCCGCTTGGGAGCAGGAAAGGGGTTACGGAAGGGGAACGAACCCTAACAGCCCCCAACACTCCAAGACTTCGAAGTGGAAAACGAAGGGAATTGGGAACGGGATCGGTGGAACGCGGATCGGATTCGCCTCGATCAGCACTAGGGCAGGGAACGGGCCGGGATGGCCCGGTCCCGGACCCGGGCCAAAATATTTTTGGGCTTCGGACTGGATTTTGGCTCGACAAATTTTTTAAATTTAAGATTCAAATTTAATCCAAGTCTAATTCCGACCCAAATTATTTATTTGAGTTAAATATTAGACTAATCCAAATCTATAAAAATAAAAAAATTTTATTTTTGATAATGATCAATGGATATTATTTTATAAAAAAAACAACATGGGTATTATAAGTCAAAAAATTGATCCACCAATTATAATGACATTTGTACTCTATTTAGCTATTATAGTTGAAAACAAACTCATAATTATTAGAACTTTTATCATTATCAATAATTTTAATAATATCTTCATCTTTGTCATCCTCACCTTTCGTACATTCAACGATCTTATTTTCATTTATTTTAAAATTAAATATTTATAAAAATAATCTATCCAAATAAAAATATAAATTATTAAAAGAAATTAATATTTATTAAAACATGTAATTATTTTATTTTGAAGAATTTCAAAATAATTAAATTTTAATTTAATTGAACATAGCTCTTGATGCCATCCTTTTACAATTATATACGTATATATTTTCAAATTAGTCATTCCAAATGACAAAAACTCAAGCTATAGACAAAAGATAAAATTAATCATTTAAATTATTATTTAAATAATCATTCCAAATTAGCTATTTTTATTCTCACTCATCACCCAACCCAACGGATACATTATCAATGCAAAGGAAAACAGTAGAATCATTAGTTTTCCTTGTTATTTAAATCTTGCATTATTGACTAATATAAAAAAGTTGAGAATGAAAATAATGAAATCTAAATAATCAAAATGGTGGAAAGTAGTACGATTCCTTGGAAATTTCTAATGGGCAATGCAACAAGTAATAAACTCAAAGATGACATTTCAAATAAAATGAGTAGATAAAATGTATCCTCTCCACATCTTCTGTCTTTCAAGCAAAGAATCCAATTGCACATACCAGCATTCTAGCATTTGAGAGTTATATAACCGAAAGGCATAAAGTAGTGGATCTACTGTTAACAAAAAATCAAATGGGCTCTCTAAAAACACTCGGATGCAGTAATTGGACTAGATCACTCGAACTTGCTGCTTTCTCAACACTAGATTAGATATGCTCCATGTTATGGTTTACATGAATATTTTTTAAAAATATATAAATCATATGAATTTTGATACAACATCTAGCTCGTAAATTTATCATCTCACTCAGAAACTATCATTCTTGACCTATAGTGTATATTACCAAGCCATAAGAACAATTCAAATATAACACATTTAAGCTGGTTGCTGTTTGTAGAATCTTTCCTTCCACTCACAATAAGGATTTCATTTCCTCCTAAAAAGATCAAGAACAAATAAATGATATTGAAAAAAAATTTCCCACAATTGTGCCAATAAATTCCACATTTAAATTCAATGATGAACAAACAAAACGATGATGTCTTAAAATTTTTAGATCTATTGTCACAAATCCCAACCAAAAAAAAAAAAAATAGTCTACTTTTAACTAAATGAAAAGATTATACTCTATGGTAGCATTTGGTACACCGTCAGGCAAAATGTAGATTGTCAGTAATATGGGTTACCATTAATATTGATTACTGTATTTGATATATGCAGGTAATATTACAATAAAATTACTGAGAATCTTGATTGATATATTTAGTATGACAATCACATTACCGATAATATGAAATCAAATATCCAAAATATCTCTAAGTTAATTCTATTAAAAATTCATATACTATGACTTACACTCAGTATCATCCTAGCATCATGGCTGCCAGACAGCAACATGTCTGGCAACTGGCTGCCAGACGGCAATGTGCCTGGCCGCTACCCCTGTTGCAGTCACTGACTGGAGGTTGCTAATCCCGTCATGGCCGTAGATCGCTGCCCCCCATCGCCGCTACAGACTGCCACCCCTCATCGCGGGTGATCATAATTTTTTATTTTTTTTAATTAAAATATATTCATCAAAAAATATCAATTAATTTAACTTCATATATAAATATATTTTGCAGAAGGTCATGAGGATACTTGATTTGATGGCACAATACCATAGAATCCATGAGAGGTACTATTTTCAAAAGCCAATTCAAGCCTAAAGATAAGAAAATTACTTGATCATCTCTAATCAATGATCATTACTTAATGCGAAGATACCATGATACAAAAGTTAATTTAATTAAATGAAATCAAATTTTTAACCAACTACAAACCAATAAGATTTTTAACAAAAATAAATTTTCAAAGTACTCTGTGATTTGGGTTTATAAGATTAAAAAAAAAATGAAAAGATAAAATTGGCCATGGCTTTGGAGATCTCCACCCCTCTTCTCTCTCATTTTATCATTCTCCTTCCCTTTTTTTATATTTTTGAAAACTTGCTATGTAAATCTGTATCTTCTCCCCTGTTTATTCGCATCCCCCTCATGTTTCTCCCTTCTACTCCCCATCTTCGCCTATCTTTCCGTTGATTTTCTCCCACCCAAACACATTTCATCAAGCGATTTGCACTAGTTTCTAGATTTTCTTACTGATTTCTCTATGAAAATATGGGTTTTTTTTAGGTTTCGGTGCTCCTTTTGGTAGAGATTTGGCTTTTTTTAGCTGCGATCAAGGAAAAGGGGAGTTTAGTTCTTCGACGAGGATGATGGCAAGGATGATGCGGTGGCGATCGTGGCCCCAACTAATATCCAAGTTTCATATGCGGATGGTGGTGCAGCGAATGGTGGGGGTGGAGGCAAAGACGATGGTGAGGGTGATGGTGGAGGTGAGGTGGAAGCGGCCAAAGGCAATGTGAGAGGCGAAGCATTCGATAGCTAGGGTTTGTGAAAGGTTGAGGGGAGAAGAGGAGCAGCTTTAAGAAGAAAAAGAAGTATTTTTTTATTTTTTTGATGAGAATAATTTTATCCAAAAATATTATTATAAATTATTAAAGATGTGGTGATTTAGATAGCCACCTCTCTTCAAGATAATCTGGATTGCCTCATGAGTGGTAATCTGGATTGCCACCAAAAAAATACATCAAATGCAGTAATTTAGATTACCACTTTAAATTATCGGCAATCTAGATAGATTGCTAGCTACCAAATGCAACATATATGCTAAGTTGCAAGTATATGAGTTTCGTATACCCTGGCATGTAGCTAATGTATGGAACAAAGCAACGGCAAATAGCAAAAATATAGAGCATCAAAAATGGCAGTAGAACCCCTTGTAGATCAGTGAGTGGGGAGGTCATTTAGATCTCAATTGCTATTGCCTGTGGTTCTATTTTGCTCCCTAGTTTGCTTTGAGTATTTGTAGAAAAATGTCAAAATCATTTAGTATTGTTACTATTTATTATTTCTAATCAGTACTTGATGTAATTTTAAAGTTCTTGCATCGTTTCTAAAAAGTTATTTGATGGTGAAAGATCTAAGTTCATATGGAAGTCCAATGGGCTTTCTTGAAGTAGTTGATTGTGCCATGGAGACTTCGTTTCATTGTCTAAGTCCTAGTATTAGTATTAAGCATAGTAGGACATCAAGATGCACATGCTAATGGGACCTTAATAGGGTGGTGGATCAGGATTAGCTGGCAAAATTTGAGCAAGAGATGTACATGTTTGTTGGTGCCTAAATGATCTGCACCTATATTAGAGTGAAGAAGAGGCAATATTAGATCTGCCTTTCACATGGTTTTATACAAATATTGATGTTAGCCATCTAGATGTCTTAACTAAGTCCTAATCATAAAACCCTAAAACCCATATCACTAGAGTGAAGAGAGGGAGAAATCATTGGCATAAGATGTACCAGTAGGTGATAAAAGCAGGCAACAGGCAGCTTTTGAGCAAGAACTCGAGGTCCTCTCGAGGATGAATGGTGGAGAGGTGGTGATGAGGTCAACCGACAGTGGAGGTGGAGACAACTTTAAAAGAATCAAAACCCTAGGCCTCAAATGTCAAAAGGATGAGGAATTGAGATTTATCGGTAATGAGAAAAGATCGAAAGAAGGGGGAGTCTGTAGAAACCGTACCTATTAAGGAAGCTGATGAATGACGAACGACGAACAATGACCAACATCAATAGAAGCCATACCAATTGGGGCGCTGATGAATGGCAAATAGTGATTGATAAAGCTTAGAGTTGCCAACTGACGGTGGAGGTGGCAGTAGAGAGAAACTCCCAAAACTTGAGAGGATGGGCGTCGCCGATGGGGGAAGATCGAAAGTCGAAAGATGGGAAGAGGGGTTTTTAACCATCCTTTTATCTAGATGAACAAATAGATAGGATTCGGATGAGAGATTTTATCAGGCCCTTAGTTAACTGGCTAATTAACTCGGCCCAACTCATAAATGACTAAATCTGTTTGGGGTCGGATTTGATCAGATTATTGTTTGAATTTTTTGGACTATGATCGGAGTGAAATTTAGGCTCAGATTTGGACCGACCTCAAGCCGGACCAAAGATATATCTGAATCCGATCCGAAAGATAAACAGACCCTATAATTGACCCAAGTATGGCCTAAACTATTCCGGGCCTAGCCTGAAGCCTAACTTGAAATCAGACTGGCTTGAGCCTAGTTCCAGCCTAAGCAACATCGAACCAATGCTTTACATATACACTTACGTATTAAAATGGATATCCAAATCCAAATCCGAGTAAATCAAAGATATCTATATTTGAGTCCGTATAGTATCCAAAGTTTTTCCTAGTTAAGTATACAAATTCGTATCCAGATCTAGTTGGACTCTCTAATTTACATCCGAATCTGACCCAAAAGATGCAGGTATGAAAATGGTCGAATTACCCAACCCATTTTCAGCCAAATTCATGAGGAAAGTTTACCCCTCCCTCCCCCCAATTGACTCTGTGGGAGTAGAAGCCCTAAACTAGGGGACAAGAAAAAAAAAAGCCCCGCAGAGGAGACAATAAGAACATCACTACCGACCAACCTGGAATAGGGGCCGAATAATAAGACACGGGTCCCTACTCGAAATTTGAAATCAAATGGGTCCAAACCTGACCCTACCAATCCAAACATGGCTTGGCCAACCCAGCTCATCTAACCCACAAGCATTGTAGGCTGGACTCAAGTCATCACTCATCTTGCACCTTCCACCATGTAGGGAGGCACTCGATGGTTTGCACAAAAAGGTTCTTCCTGCATTGTGGTAGAGGATTGCCTAGATTGGTATGAGATAAGGATGGATGGAATCATCGAGAAGCTCACATACCATATGAGCAAGATGGATGCATGTCATTGCAAGATTTAGTTATATCTAATTAAGCAACAAATTAGATTGGTCACACACTATGTGAGCCAGATGGATGACGATCGACAAGCCCATTCCCTGATTTAGTGGAGGCAAAAGGCTCCCAATTGTCCTTAGTTGGTTGTTGCTGTTCGATGCCATACAATACAACAAAAATCCTAAAAAATAGAACTCTCCAAATCCCTTCAAAAAAAATGCTAAACTAATTGATCAACAAGAAAAAAAACAAGATTGCAATGAAGATTAAGATGAAAAAGCTATGTACTGACCATGGAACTGGTTCTCAGGGAGCACATTTCCTTCATGGTGAAATTTGGGTTGAGCTTAACCTAAATCCTGCTAACCTAATCTATTCGTAGGGTCAGGTTGGAGAAAATAACAGAATATATTATAGAAACAGCTCCATAACTTTAGTCCAATTTCGTTTATATGTCTTCAACTTTGACATGGTCAAACTAGTCTTTCAAATTTTCAAGATATTTCGAAGCCATCCTACCATTTATCTCCATTAACAGAATTAACGGAATGATATCATGTGACCATCATATGACCATCATTTTATAAAATAACCAAACTACTCTTATCCATATCTCCTTTCTCATCCTTCCTCCAGGATTGCTCTCATTCCCTACCTTTGTCGCTAATGTCCCTCCTCCATCATCCTCTTCCTCCTCACCCACTTCTTCTCCTCATCATCCTCCTCTTTCAAGCCTGTCCGTAAGCCTTCTTCCTCTACGGTAGCTCCTCTGCCTCTACTCATTCCTCGCTGACGACTCCTCCTTTCCCCCTCCTCCCCTATTTCTCTTCCTCCTTCCCCTCCAAGTCTGCTTTTGAGCCCTCCTCCTCCATAATAGCCCCTCCCCCTCTGTCCATCTCATCGGCGACCACCCCTCCTTCCTCCTTTTTTTCTTCCTCCTCTCCCACTTCTCCTTCTCTTCCTCCAAGCCTGCCCATGAGTTGTCCCTCTCCACGATGGTTCCCTCCACCTCTATCCCTTCCTCATGAGCGACCTCATCATCTCCTCCTCCCCTTTCTATTTACCCACTTCTCCTCCTCTTCCTCAAAGCTCATCCATGACCACCCCTCCTCCATGGTGGCTCCCTCCACCCCTACCCTTCCTTGCCGACGGCCCTTTTTTCTCCCTCCTCCCCTTCCTCCTCACCCACTTCTCCTACTTGTTTCATCCTCGTCTAATCCTGCCCATAAACCCTCTCCCCCCACCTTTGCTTCTCCCTGGCCAATGACTTCTTCTCCTCTCCTTCCTCCTAACTTCTTCTCTCCCTCTTCCTCTTCCAATCTCATCTATGAGGTATTTGATGCTGCCCTCCTCTTCCACATCGATCTTTGTGATCCTATCCTCTCCCTCCATGACGGCTCTCTCCATCTCCATTCCTTCATCGCTAATGATTCCTCCTATATGAGCAAGGACATTTTCATCCATTGAAATGAAAAGATAACACCGATTGTTGGTAAGCAAATGGCATCAGCATTTTGAAATATCTCGAAAGTTTGAAAGATTAGTTTGGCATTTTTTAAAGTCAAAGAACATGAGTAAAATTGGACTATAGTTGGAGGGTATTTTTATAATTTATTCAAAAAGTAATAAAAAAATAGACTTTAGACATAGCTTAAGATTTATAAATAAATTTAATATATATATATATATATATGAAAGCAGAAAGTGAGAGAAACTATGTTACCAATCTAGCCTATCCACATAAGCAAAAAAATTTTCACATGCCGTTTGGCATAATATCAATCCCCATTATGCCACATTAATATAAAGTGACATAAATATATATTATGTTATTAATTACAGTATTGAAAGCATTTAAAAGTTATTTAAAATATTAAAAGCAATGGGTTGGTGTAGTTTCTTAGAATTTTATTAGGTTAGAACTCTCAATCAACTATATTAAATGAGCTTGACCATTTCATTTTCCTAGAAGGCCCTCAACTCCCATACTTCTCTCTTTTTATTTTCATTTGGAATTTTATTAAGCTCTCAAGAGCTCTCAATCTTCCATATATTAAATATACATTATTATCATTATAATTTTTTATTTTTTTTCAAATAATAATTTATGTGATTTTATAACCTGCATGCAACATGTGAGATAAAAAACTAATAAATAAATAAAATAAAGGCCGATGCCAAGTTGGGGTGGTTGGAGAATTAGTCACGTCTAAATTAAGCAAAATAGTGCAGAGTGCCAGCGTTTCTGCGCATGAATAGCCCTCCGGGTCCAGTGATACAGGTGTCGCAACTACATCATTCGACCAACCCCGATATATCACGCCAATTTCATGGGTTACATAAATCCTCTCTTGCGAGCGGGACATGCGTAGCATCACTCCTAAATTTATAAGATGCATATTAGAATTTTCGCTTGATCATTAGATGTAATTGGATGTCACCTATGGACAACAATGAAATCACATTCTCCCCTTGCTCTACTTTCTCCTGCAATCAGATGAACATAGATTTCAAAGTTGTTACTTACAAGGTTAGATGGGATGACCGAGGACTTGTCAGGTTCCTTCTACCGCATCTCGATGTCTTCTCGGTTTTGAATACTCACCTAGTGAGGGCAATTCAGAAAGAATTTCAAAGCAAGCAAGGAGAACAAAGATCCGAGTTTAAACATTTGCGGCAATTAACTGTCTGATTCACAACCACAACATACCCTTGAATGGGTGAGATTTTTTAAATTTTTTTCCATTTCACAGAACACTCAAACAAATTTCATCTCAAAATACAGGCACCCGATTCCATTTGATATTAGTGCCAAGAGGCTAGCACCTGTTGCAATCTTACCGTAGTATTAACTTGATCTGACCGTAGCATAAGTTTAAATTTTCCATCAACAGCAAATCATGAGACTATCTTCCCTTCTGGAACGCCAGGAGTATGAATTCTTGAGCTGAATGGTCGTGAAGTTTGTGCATCAGTGCAAGTTATATGGTTACAGTGGGAGCTGATCCGATGTGTCGAGGTACTCTTTCTGATTCATTGACAAAATACACAAGCTGTGTGGGAGGAAAAAATAGATGCCAAGAAATATGAGAACGCCAAGATCTGCCTCTTCCCCCACTGCTGACTGAGGAGGATTTCTCCAATATATCTGACTAGCACACCACAAACAGTACAGTGTTGCTATTGCCAGGACAAGTCTAAATGACTGATTCGATCTAGCGAGAACTGATTTTCCCTGCTTCACTCTGCAGAAAGAACAAAATAGTTAATTAGGGCGCCACTTCGCCGGGTTGGTCATTATTATACACTCCTGGAGAACAAGCAGAGCAGTGTATGCTAACAAAGGCTATTAATGACTAGGAACCACTTTAAAAAGAACACTAAATCCACATGAAAGGCCCTGGATTTTAGATGACCATCTTCTAAGCATCACTAATATATCCCTGCTTTATAGATCAATCATCTCAATGCTGATAGTATGCCCAAGGGCCATGGGGTTGAATGTGGAAAGACATATAGTCTTCAAAAGTTGAAGGTTTGATTGCGTTTAAATTGCCACTAAACCGATCAAAATAATCATGTATAGAATATAAAATTACCTAAAGTATTTTATTGTGATGAACATCCCATCAAAAGAAATATGCAGGTTCTTTCCTGCTTCAAAATTTATGTTCCACTCACAACAACTGTGTGCCAAGAATAACCAGGTCAATGCAACCTACCTTCAACCTAAACTAACAAATCATACAAAATTCACATAACAATGAATTCAAGGATATGTAATCACCGGTTCTTCTTGTTCTAAAGTTTAGTTTACAAATACAGATACAACAGAACCAAGATGAAGTCATCACAGATGCTTGAACAATTCAACTTCCTCAAGACACCAAAAATTTCATGATCATGCAGTTTATCACACATTTCTTTGTTATGTATATTGTTAGATAATATCAAATTCTACATATATTTGGATTTTTGTTAGATCTGTTTCCATAAACAAGCCTTAAATAGCCGTTCTTTCATCTCGGTTCGCAGAATATTTCAGTTATTTCAAAACAAATGTGATTTACAGGTAACAAACTGCACTATAAATCATCAGCCATCATAGACCTGATAGGGGAGCTAAATTATTGACTTATTTTTTTGAGGACTTGTGTAGACAAGTGTTGACTCCCACATCGGCTGTACACTAGGTAGATCTTAGGTATTTATATAGGACCAAGAAACTCAAATTATACCTTCCAGCTAGTTTTTCTAGATGAGGTCCTAGGTTGTGACAAACAGGATGACCTGACCAATAGCCCACGTGGACTAGAGAATACTACAATACAGAACCATTTGTGTTGACCATAGGTCAATTATGGTGTTTATGATTGGATTTATATTATGAATGGATTTGTATAAATTTGAATCCTTAATCTGGAGAAGACACCAAGGCTTAAACAAAGAGAATATGTGAGGACCCATATGAGCGCATGTGTAGCCCTACATCGACCATATACTGAGTAGATCTAGGTACTTACATAGGGCCAACAAACTTAAATATTATTTTTCGATTAGTCTTTTTGGGTGAGGTCCAGGGTTGTGACAACAATGGGCTTTCCTATTTACTATAAATGGTATGTCTAGTGGTAGTTTAGATTTTTCACTTTATTTCTTGTAATTTTATGATTCTTATACAAAATTGGATTCCTACTATAAGTAGCATTCTTAATAAATTTGTATTAAAAACTAGGATTGTAATTCTTTTTTTGAACTTCGCTTCTCAATAAGTAGGACTGTCAAAAGGCAGGAGCGGCAACATCTTTCTCATCTTCTTCTGACTTCTTTATTTAGTCTCTCACCGCTCAATGGAACCTTCTTCCCCGTCTTACTCCATATGACTTTCCTTCCTGCCCTCATGCACACCCAACCTTCTCAATTTCATTTCAGATCCTAAACTTTAATTTTTGTATATGCTAATTGTCTTCAAACTGAACCCTTCAATTACAAGACCAATAAATTCAGGGTCAACTTCAGAAACAAATTGCTTTCCCCCCCTGTTGAATTAATCGGATTAGAGTTTGACACCCCTCTAGCAGAAAGGGGGCCTAAAGGATGGTATAAGCTCCTGCATATGCTTTAAGACATGTCAGAAAGTCTTAAAAGCCTAGAACATACCTAATATAATGATGGAAATCTCTTTTTTTTTTTTTTAAAAAAAATCGCAAAAGGTCATGATCTAGATGGTTTAGATTTTATTTTCCTTCACACAGAAAACAATAATAACATTGCACCTTGTATATACATTCATCTGCAATGCACACTAAGACTTGAATAGTCATTGCTCTCTATCTCTCTTTGATTAATTAGTTGCAGAAGACACAGAAGCAGAATCAGTCAGTTCCTCTGCCCTTCCTTTTCTATCTTTCTTGGTTCCCCAATGTTCAGACCATTCATCTTCCTTGTTTTGCCCTTTTGCTGGATCTTTAAAATTTCTTTCTAGTTTACATATTTCAGTACAATGATCTACTAAACCTGATATATTTATTTTAATCATGTTTCCCTTACCCTCCATAAAGCGCAGAATTTAACATTTTTGAGAGATCCATACCTCTTGTTGCACAGAAATTTACCCATCAAGAGCATGGTGCCAAATTCCTGATCTTCACTTCACAAGCACAATTTATCACCTATCAAAGCATGCTTACAAGATACCAAGAAGCGACTTCTTAGATATGGCAAAAAAATTTCATAGACATTCTGAAGTTGTAGGGCATGAAATTCATTCTTAATTCCCATTTCAGCTGAATGACAGAAGACTTCTATGCTGGCATGTCTGCACCTTTTCTGTAAATGAGAATAGCAAATGGGATGCTTGTCAAGATTCACAAGTCTCCTCAGGTCTTAGTGTTGTATGAATATAATGATATGTCAATTTTTTAGTCTTCCCTTGCTTAAAGACAAGGTAGATAACTTTAGACTTAGGACATATTACTTACGTCTTATGCTCAATTAGCCTAATCTGACCAAGTTCCCAAAGTCAGGCCTACTCCAGCATTTCATAAATAATTATACTTCATGATAGAAAAAAATGACCATTTTTTTCATGACCAACTTTGTTACAACCAATATCCAATGTCACGCAGTTTCTTGTAATATAGAGCGATTCAATATCGTCCAAACATGGAATTTTACAAAATTTCTTGTCCATTGAAGATTAAACTGAAACTAAACTTAGAAACATTCTGGGTAGGCTTCTTATAGAACAAGATGTGTGCTTGAGTGATTGAATGTATGCATATTTGTATGTGTACACAAATACCTTTTCATGTTTTATTTTCAATTCTGCAGCCATGATTATAAACTACTTACTTTAGTTGATGCTCATAGAATATTGTGCCTAAAAACTATCATGCATTTGAAGGCCTCCATTTTTATGTATTTTAAAAGCATGAGGTAATGCAATGTTGACCAGAAACAAACATCAAAATATATGCTCAGCACACAAGGGCAGGTGAAGTTTAAGATCCCACTAGACAAAGCAAATACAAGAATTATTGAAAAATAAAAGTTTAAATTACCTTTTTATTGCAGTTTATGTGATGCATATAAGATTTGTCTTTCTTCAAATTTATTTGACATGTACTCATTTCAACAAGCATTACTTTCTTATATTAGTGCTGGGTGCCAAAACTATATTTGCTAAGTCATCCTACATGTACAATAACCATAACCATCAAGTCTTGTCCCACTATATAGGGTTGGTTTATGGATCCTCATTCACCAATAATTCCTATTAAGGGCTATGCCTGGTGCTATTGTAAAATTTCCAAACAAGATGAGAGATCCTGATTTTACTGGGTAAAAAAAATTATACCAAAGTTTGATTTATCTTAGCAGAGAGAAAAATGAATTAAGGGTGATCATCTGGCTATTATACAGTCAGGTAGCTGGCATGCAATGCAGTCATTCATTCATTCCACAATCCCTAAAGTGTACATAAGATAACTCTTCAACTTCACCTGTTGATATAAATAAAGCCCCCAATTAGACAAGTGCATAAAATTCCAATGACAACAACTGCTTCTGGGTTGATAGGTGCTCTGCCTTTCCACCATCCTGTGCTCAGTACCCAAGAATACATTGAAGAATGGCCATTCTCCTGTGAAGTTAATTAGCGAAATGGTCACATAGGCATAGCATAGAAGATTTTGCAGTCTATATGGTAATAAACAATAGCAAAGGGGAAAAGCTAACCACTTGCACAAGAGGACTAGTCTAGTTCAGATCCAAGAGCGGCTCACAGAGGTAGCCTTTAATTTTTTTCGAATACTATGTATATATATTATCACATTATCTTTTTAAAACATTGTTTTGTCGAGCATTACATTCTCATGTTTATTTTTAAAAAAAATGTTTTAAGAACTCTATCTTAAATGGCCCTCCACATCCATGGTTCTCAGATCCATCAAACTATCTGTAATCCTACACATGGAAGTATAGATACCTAATTCTAAATAAAAAGTGGCACCATATATATGAACATATCTATATATAACATTATTTTTAGTAAAAATCATTTATTTAGTACATTTTTCGGGATTTCAATTAAATATCTAATTAAATCTTACTAAGCAAGAATAAATAAGGTGCCATAATTGACATCTCATCATAAGAAACAAAATAAGAATTCAATCCTTTGAATTATTCCAGCATTCTCAAGCAACAGAAACAGCCATGGAACATAATATATTCGAGAAAAGGAGAACCCTCACCTCAAACAAGTGATCTAAGAAAAAATGCGACAATGAGCCTGCCGACAACAACAAGAAGCATTGCCGTCTGTTCAGAGGAACCTAAATTCATGCAAAAGATATGAACTGATGAGGGAAGAAAACCCAAACAAGTCTAGCTCTTAATAAAAAATAAACAAGGGAAAATGAAACTCTCGCAATCCAAGTCTTGAGGCCAGATGAAACGAGTCATGTTGGCTTCTTAGCCACCACACATCTACTCGGTCTTATCTAAAAAACGAAATTTTAGAAACCTCATGTACCCGATCATCTATGATAAACTTGTTCCAACCTAGGCTCATCATCCTAGTGGAGAATCCAACCAAAAACGAGCTGCATCCCTCACCAAACAAGTGAACCCACTCACCCCTGAGACAGTATCGAGGAGGCCCCGGCGGAGGAGGACCCCAGAGAGCCAGGCATAGAAGAAGGAGAGGGGGAGGCCGAGGACGAGGACGTAATAGAAGGGATGATGGACGACGTCCATGGCGAAGGAGCCGAAGGGGCGTCCAAAGCCGAGGACGGAAGAGGTGAGCCACTCGGCGAAGGAACCGAGGTCGGGGCCGAGGAAGGCGTTGGCGGCGTAGAAGAGGCAGTGGTGCGGCCCGAATCGGCCGCGGGAGAGGCGCATCAGCCCCACCCCAGCTCCCAGCGCGTACATCGTGTGCGGCCCCGGGCCCGGCATCGGTTTTGCAAGGCGGCGGCGCCGTACACCGGGATTAGCGCCACGGGTTTCCCTTCCCGGTCGGTCAAGCGAGGTCGGCGGGATCGGGAAACGTGTCAACTACCGTGCCCGTGCGGAGAATTTATTTTTTTGGTAAGTGTGTGGAGAATTTATTGGTTAGAATCATCCAACCACAAATACCTTAATCTATCTAACGAGAAGCCATCACGTCATTTATTGTTAGAAAAATATACGCTACCATCCAATCTTGGTTGAAAATTTTGAATAAAAAAATTACTATTGACTTTGATTAGCCAGTTAATAACTTCTGCTGTTTGGAATGAAAAAAATGTTAATCCTTTTGGATATTGTGATAATTTTTTATATAATGATTCAAGATATACATGATGGAATAATTTTAGTCAATAATTTTTAATTCATGTGAGCAAAGAGTAAAAAATTATGAGTGAAAACGGTATATTTTGTACCATTCAATAACAAACCAGCACATCATCTATTGATGAAAAAAATATATTATCATTCAAATTTTATTAAAAATATTAAATAAAAAAAATTTAATATAAATTATGATTGATCAGTTAATAATTTTTACTATTTTAAATTAAAAAAATTATTTTTTTATGATATATTGATTTGTTATTAGATGGTACAAGATATACATGATAGAATCATTCTAACTAATAATTTCTGGTGGATGATTTAATCACTTCATTCCTATGCACATCTTAATCGTTCTTGCTCGGAAATTATTGATGCTGAAATAGACTCTTACATATTATTAGTTACTAAATCTACTTCAATTTAAATTATTAAATTTTTAACATGTATAAATTAGGCTTTCAACTCAATTCAAAATAAATCAATTAAACAGTAATTCCATATTAGTTGGAAACCGCATAACTCTGCTTGTCGATTCCAAATCCAACAAATAAGAATACTGGCAAAAGGTTAACGATCAACATAGAAGTTTATCCGAGTAACCATTATTCTATGTTTAGTAATCAGAAGTTCTGATTTTTATGGTTGCATCCTTGAACGTTACAACTTGGACAATATTGGTAGATCCCCTCCTTTATTATTAAAAATAGAATAGTTACATCTGTACATCATGATCTCGCGATGGATGTTCACTAACGGATATTAAACTACCAAAGGTTCAAGACATCGAAAGCTCTTTTTCTTGAATCACGTTTGCCTTCTTAAATATCTAAAGTTCATATATACCTAGCCACTTTACGACTCGGTAAACTGTAGTCACAGCAAGGCAAGTGGAAGGTCTTGCATCTCCGGTTCACAAATATGATTGTGGAACTAATATGCAACTTTAACTAATTACCAGAAATACAGAAATCGAGAAATTTTCATGAACTAATATGTTAAAGAAATAGGTTGGTGCTTGGTTCATTTCTTTATGTAGTTCGTGGCAAGGGAAAGGAAAAAGCTATATGACAACTCGCGTAGATATCTGGACATGGACCGGCAATTTTTTTAAAGAATGGAAAGAACTAACGTTTACAATAATTGCATGACGATGTCCTGAGACCAAAAGCACCCCTTTCGGAGGCTGTCCAAGCTCTGCGGGAACCTTGGTTGGACATCAATGGTTCAATCTAAAGTTAAGGATTAGAGTGCTCATCCAAACAAAACAAAAGGGAAAAAATGGAAAATCTCGGACTCTTTTATTGCCTTCTAGCAACGAAGACTTCAAATCAAGGTGACCCTTGCAGTAAAATGAAACATGAAGATAGAAACTTAGGGACGCCTTTAACACAAATCAAGTACCTCATGAGTTCAGGGTGAGTTCTTTTGGAACTACGTAAAAAATGATAAGAACAAGATGGCATAAATGCAGGGTGAATTCATCTCAAAGGCGTTTGATAAATTAAATATAAGCTACCTTCTCATTTTTCTTGGACATTGTGGTTTTCCTCCTAATTGGTGTGCTTGGATTCATAATATTCTTAGTTCCTCTAAGGATGCAATGATTATCAATGGTGTCACGCCCCCGATCCGAGATTGTGAATTAAAGGTCATAGCAACCACCGCATACTCATAGAAAACTCTTCTCATAAGCATGCAAGGCATCTTATCATATTATCTTAAAACAACAGCGGAATAATTAGTCAATAATTCAAATCCAAAATATAACGATCTAAATTTCTTCTTTAATATTACAATAAATTCAACAATGATTCATAAACCTTACATCAAATTCAATAAAACTTTCAATTTAAAATAAAAGTATGGAGATTCTGCTTCTGATCACTTTTCCATTCATATCTTGTATCATCTTAATTCCTCAACATCTGTAAAAATAGTAAAATAGGAGGTAATGAGCTAGACAGCTCAGTAAGCAATGATCACTTTTCAACAGATTTCATCAGGCATTTAAGTAAATAATCATTGATAAAAAATAAGTATATAGAGTTCATTAATTCGAAATCAATTTTCAATTATGCAATATAATTCATGCCAAATTCATTTCTTATAAAAATCAAGTTTCTTTCGAGATTTTAATTTCTTTTATTCTTCAATTCTTTTCGTCAACCATGAGCTATGACCGTATTTTTCCTGTGGCAGGGTCATAACACCGCGTATCTTCTTGCGGTGAGCTGCGAATCATCTGGCAGCAAAGTCCTTCAGAATCGCTGGTCTCTCTGACGGTTTGTCGCTGGTCTCTCTGATGACGTAAACCCTCAGGACAAATCAATTGCCAACGTATATGCCCCCATTGGCGGGGTCCTTTACATAGTCAGGTTGTCAATTCATAATGTTTCTTATATCATAATTCTTCATAAATCATATTTCATATTCTAATTTCGATAATAAAACATATAATCATGTAGTATCGAAATCTATCAATATAATACATCATGAAATCAATATGTTAAATCATGTTTCATCATAACATTTCAACTAAGATATTTTCATAACAAAATACCATTCATCCAATTCATGCATCGTTTCACAAATCATGTCAGAAAAATATATTATAATTTATCGATAAATCTAAAAAAAATAAAACATTACTTACCTCGAACGCATTCCAATAAATCCACATAATTCTATAAATTTTCTTTCAAAAATTCTGTTCGTAGATCATATCGCAATATCCCATGATCAAACATCCACAATCCTATACAGAATCAATTTCAATAATTAGAAAGAATACGAATATCATATTTCAACGGTTTAGATCGGGTCCGATCATCTAATTTTATCTAATCAAAATCTAATTAGGACCTAAACGATTCAAAGTTTGACTATCAGATCAAATCGGATTAGAAGTGATAGGATCGAGGTTTCTTCATCGATTTCATAAAATCAAGTGGAGAGAGAAAATCAGAGGAGAGAGAATTCATGAGGTATAATTCGAATTGATCAGGTGATACAATCCAACATTACGATTGGTCCAATATCTCGATTGGTAAAATCAACATGATCAAATCAAGTCATGGCTAGATCGAGATCATGGATGATCAAATCTAAAGATTCATGGTCTGATCAAGATGGGTGCCAGTACGCTGTCTGACAATCATGGATCAAGGTTCTTCATTACAATCAGATCAGGACTATTAAAAAAAAAATTTTCATTCACTAACCTTTTTAGAGAGAGAATCAATCAAGAGAGAAAATATTTTAGAGAGAAAAAATTCTAGAGAGAGAAAATTTTAGAGAGAGAAAATTTATCTTGGGTTCTTCAGACAATATGATTCAACAAATCTGATCGATCAGATCAAATCATGCTGAAATTATCATGTGGATAATTCAATAAAATTATGAAAAATAGAATCTTAAAAATACCTGATCTGATCAAGGTGGATGTCGGTGTACCGTCCGACAATCACAGATCAAAAATTCATCACGAGGATCATTTAAATTCATCATCATTCTTTTCAAAATTCTAAAAATCTTAGGAGAGAGAAATAATCTAGAGAGAGAATTTTAGAGAGAGAAAGTAGAGAGAGAAAGTTCAATTCTAAAGAGAGAAAATACTAGTTCAGACTGAAGGAAGAAAGAGAAGAGAAAGAAACTCTCTTTCTCATATTTTATTATTTATATCATTATTTATTAATTAATTTATTTTATTTTTCTTTCTTTTTTTTTTCTTCACGGAAGAGAGATGAGAGAAAATCCTATTTATTATTATTATATTATTATTATTTTATTTTTTTTCTTCTTTTTTTTCTTTTTCCTTTTTCTTTTCTTTTTCTTTTTTTTTCTTTTCCTTTTCTTTTCCTTCTTCTTCTTTTTCTTTTCTACTTCCTGAGCTTACTTTGACTGAAATAGGGGACCATGAGGTCCCCTCATTTGGTTGGCCGACCGACAGTGCAGTCGACACAGGGATGGTCGGCGGTCGAAGGAGCGCGACTCGCCGTCTGAATGAGTCCAAACCGATGGCCGGCGACGACCACCGGCACCCAAAAAATCAAAAGAAAAATCGAACCCTTTCTTCATGAAAATCCGTCGACTCTGGTCACCGGTGAACATGTATACTGACACAGAAAAGAAGGGGGAGAAGAGAGAAAGGAGAGAAGGCTTACTTCCGATGAAGATGAGGCTTTTCCGGCGAGCAAATTGGACGGGCACAGGTTGGTCTTCTGCGGTGGTTTTCCAACGATTGCCGCCGACTTGGCTTAGGATCTTCGGTGGAAGAGAGAGAGGAGGGATCTCCCTTAAATAGAGCAAGAGGAGGGATCTTTTCCGACTCCGATTGGGAGCCGGCGAGAAGAAGAAGAAGACTCCCTTCAGGAGTTCTTCTCCTCTATTTTTCTTCTTCTTTTTTTTTTCATGTGGGCTTTGGTGGGCTGGGATTGTTACATGGGCTGGGCATCACATTCTTCCCCTCTAAAAGAAATTTCGTCCTCGAAATTTTTCTTGCTTGAGTCTTCATAGTTTCTTACTTGAATCTCATCCATAAATATTTTAATATTCTAATTTTTGATATAAAATTTATTCTTAAATCATTTTATAAGAAAAAAATCAATACATCAAATATTGATCTGAAATAGAACCATTCATTTTCTTATTTATCAATATCAACATCTCAAAGATTTTCAATATTTCAAGATTTCGAAATTATGATCTCATTTTTTATAAAAATCATGTTTAATATCTCACGACTCAAATTAAAATTAAATCCATCTCTTGTAGGTAGAAGAAAATCAATGTCTCTATTTCTGCATAAGAACTTCATTCATCATCATCATTCATTTTTTTTTTTAAATACTATCCACTCTTAATTTCAACCCATCATAAGATAAGAAAAACATACTTATGTGAATCATATGATGACATCCCAAATCAATCAAAATTCAAAAATATTTTTTCTTATTCGTACTTTCAAAAATTGAAGATTTATTATTTCAATTTCATTCTCGAACTTTTGATATTTTAATTCTCGATACAACTTCATCATTAAGTCATTTCATAAGGATCAATATCACCATTATTGATTGAATCAATATCACTATTTCTAATCATCGAAATTTTTCTTACTCAAACCCTCAAACTCTTACATATTCTAATTTTTGAAGCAAATTTTATCATTACGTCATTCCATAATAAAAATCAATAACTCAAAAATTGATCTAAATCAAAATTATATTTTTCTTATAATCAAAATCAATGTCTCTATTCTAAGTAAGTATATCAATTTGCTTTATCAAAATATTAACTACTCTTAATTAATCGATTCATTATCAAATTAAATTATAAATAACTTCAGTTTATCTTTTGTAGAATAATCATCAATATCAATAGATAACCTCAATCTTTTCTGTTTAGTCAGAGAAATAATAATAATCAAAAGAGTTCAAATTTCAAATTTTATTATATCCTGGAGATAAATATTTGAGTATAATAATCTAAGATCGAAATCATTATTCGATAAATAATCTCAAATTTTTTCTAATAAATAGAGAATTATAAAATTTAATTTTAAGATAAAAAAAATTATCTCTAAATATTCTAAATCTAAAATCAAAAATCAAAGGTCCACTCATCCTAGAATTAGGATGCTAATTATTTTTGTAGCATAGTAGGTGGAAGCACCACTTTTAAAAATCACATTAGGATATCTAAAATAATTCAAAATTTTAAAATATTATTCTTTCTAATATCAATAATTTTTTTTTACATCAAACCATATCATCTATCATAATTCTTTAACTCAAAGGGTCAACATTCCTGACTTACTCAAAGTAATCCAGATTACCATGCTTCCGCTGCGTACTCTGATCTAACAATCAAAATTTTTTAGCTTCACCAAAAAAAATTTTGATCAAATTATTTCTTTACCTTATCAATAGAAAAGATCTAAAATTTTAAATTTCAATTGAAGTCAAAGATTAACTTTCGATTCTCATTCATACTTTTACTGGTGTACAATATTCTTGATTAACCCTTGAGTCTAATATCATATTTAAAACATCATATAGATTTACTATAATCAATATGAATCAAATTTTAATTCTCATATCAATTCAATTCGATAATTTTCAAATCAAAATCTTTATAAGTCAAATCAATAAAAAAAATCCTTCAATGCTCCACCAGATTTGGACATAATCAGAATATATAAAAATTTCAAATCATCATCATCATTATTATTATTTTTTTTCTAAAATTTCTATCATCAGGATCTTCAATATCTATCAAATATCCTTTCATAATAATCATACAAGTTTTAAAAAATCAAATCTCCATTTAATAGTAGATTCAATTAGGGACCTCATTAACAAAAGTAAAGGAACTCCATATCAATTCCTAAATCCAAAATTTCTAAATTGTAAATTCATATGGATCCCTTAATCTGAAATAAATATAAATCAGATCTTTTGTCTTAATCTAAAGATATCAATTTTTCATTAACAACCTCAACAATAATATCAAAAAAATCTCTTGATCAACTTAGATACAAAATTTTTAAATTGAAATTTTATACACATCATGTAGTCTCCAAGAGACATAATAAGATCAATTATCTAGATCTAAGGATGATGATTAAAGATTCCAGTACGATGAATATTCTACAACCTCATAATGGATTTCATCAATAAGAAATAGGTTTCTTTGTAATATCCTCAAATATGCATTTATCCTAATATGTCACTTTATATATGATCCACATACCAAGTTCAATTTTGATAAATATTCTAATCAAGCATCATAAAAGATTTTTCTTAGTCCATCCTAGAATAATATTTTATCGTCAAATCTTTATCTTGTCAATAATAGTCAACTTCTCAACTAGAAGTAATATCATAGTATTATTTTCACATCGAATTTGAACTTACGATTCACTTGAATAATCAATGATCAAATTAATAACCACAATGCACAATAAAATTTTATGTCAATCCTTTTGTAATTACTTTCAATCAAAATCTAACTAATCATATCATGATCTATAGATTATCCATCATATTTAAAACTCCATAAGTCATAATCTCTTGCGATCTTTTTATACATAATCTCAATGTTTAATCAAAATTTATAAATATTTCTCCCACTACAATCATCAAGGATCTACACTATAATGTCCTTAGTGTCTATCCACTAACACTCCTTCTATACTCATCTTAGTTCATCTACTAACGCTCTGATACCACTTTAATTGTCATATCCCCGATCCGAGATTGTGAATTCAGGTTCATGACAACCGCCGCATACTTATAGAAAACTCTTCCAATAAGCATGCAAGGTATCTTATCATGTTATCTTAAAACAACAGTAGAATAATTAGTCAATAATTCAAATTCAAAATATAACGACCTAAATTTTTTTTTTAATATCTCAATAAATTCAATAATGATTCATAGACCTTACATCAAATTCAATAAGACTTTTAATTTAAAATAAAAGTATGAAGATTCTGCTTCTGATCACTTTTTCATTCATATCTTGTATCATCTTAATTCCTCAACATCTGTAAAAATAGTAAAATAGGAGGTAATGAGCTAGACAGCCCAGTAAGCAATAATCACTTTTCGACAGATTTCATCAGGCATTTAAGTAAATAATCATTTATAGAAAATAAGCATATAGAGTTCATTAATTCGAAATCAATTTCCAATTATACAATATAATTCATGCCAAATTCATTTCTTATAAAAATCAAGTTTCTTTCAAGATTTCAATTTTTTTGTTCTTCAATTCTTTTCGTCAACCATGAGCTATGACCACATTTTTTCTATGGCAGGGTCATAACACCGCGTATCTTCTTACGGTGAGCTGCGAATCATCTGGCAGCAAAGTCTTTCGAAACCGCTGGTCTCTCTGGCAGTTTGTCGCTAGTCTCTCTGACGACGTAAACCCTCAAGACAAATCAATTGCCAACGTATATGCCCCCATTGACAGGGTCCTTTACATAGTCAGGTTGTCAATTCATAATATTTCTTATATCATAATTCTTCATAAATCATATTTCATATTCTAATTTCAATAATAAAATATATAATCATGTAGTATCGAAATCAATCAATATAATGCATCATGGAATCAATATGTTCAATCATGCTTCATCATAACATTTCAAATAAGATATTTTCATAACAAAATACCATTCATCCAATTCATGCATCATTTCACAAATCATGTCAGAAAAATACATTATAATTTATCGATAAATCTAAAAAAAGTAAAACATTACTTACCTCGAATGCATTCCAATAAATCCACATAATTCTATAAATTTTCTTTCAAAAATTCTATTCGTAGATCATATCGCAATATCCCATGATCAAATATCCACAATCCTATACAGAATCAATTTCAATAATTAAAAAAATATGAATACCATATTTCAACGGTTTAGATCGGGTTCGATCATCTAATTTTATCTAATCAAAATTTAATTAGGACCTAAATGATCCAAAGTTTGACTATCAGATCAAATCGGATTAGAAGTGATAGGATTGAGGTTTCTTCATCGATTTCATAAAATCAAGTGGAGAGAGAAAATCAGAGAAGAGAGAATTCATGAGGTACAATTCGAATTGATCAGGTGACACAATCCAACATTACGATTGATCCAATATCTCGATTGGTAAAATCAACATGATCAAATCAAGTCATGGCTAGATCGGGATCATAGATGATCCAATCTAAAGATTCATGGTCTGATCAAGATGGGTGCCAGTACGCTGTCTGACAATCATGGATCAGGATTCTTCATTAGAATCAGATCAAGACTATTAAAATTTTTTTTTTCATTCACTAATCTTTTTAGAGAGAGAATCAATTAAGAGAGAGAATATTTTAGAGAGAGTAAATTTTAGAGAGAGAACATTCTAGAGAGAAAATTTATCTTGGATTCTTCAGACAATATGATTCAACAAATTCGATCGATCAGATCAAATCATGCTAAAATTATCATGTGGATAATTCAATAAAATTTTGAAAAATAGAATCTTAAAAATATCTGATCTGATCAAGGTGGATGTCGGTATATCGTTCGACAATCACAGATCAAAAATTCATCATGAGGATCATTTAAATTCATCATCATTCTTCTCAAAATTTTAAAAATCTTAGGAGAGAGAAATAATCTAGAGAGAAGATTCTAGAGAGAGAAAGTAGAGAGAGAAAGTCTAATTTTAGAGAGAGAAAATACTAGTTCAAGCTGAAGGGAGAGAGGAAAGAGAAAGAAACTCTCTTTCTCATATTTTATTATTTATATCATTATTTATTAATTAATTTATTTTATTTTCTTTCTTCTTTTCTTTCTTTTTTTTCTTTTTCTTCACGAAAGAGAGTGGAGTGAAAATCCTATTTATTATTATTATATTATTATTTTTTTTTTTCTTTTTTTTTTCTTTTTTTTTTCTTTTCCTTCTTCTTCTTCTTTTTCTTTTCTTCTTCTCGGGCTTACTTTGACTGAAATAGAGGACTGTGAGGTCCCCTCGTTTGGTTGGCCGACCGACAGCGCAGTCGACACGGGGATGGTCGACGGTCGAAGGAGTGTGACTCGCCGCCCGAATGAGCCCAAACCGATGGCCGGCGACGACCACCGGCACCCAAAAAATCAAAAGAAAAATCAAACCCCTTTTTTATGAAAATCAGTCGACTCTAGTCGTCGGTGAACATGCATACTGATACGGGAAGAAAGGAGGAGAAGAGAGGAAGGGGAGGAGGCTTACCTCCGACACCGATGAGGCTTTTCTGGCGAGCAAATTGGACGGGCACAGGTTGATCTTCCGCGGTGGTTTTCCGACGATTGCCGCCAACTGGGCTTAGGATCTTTGGTGGAAGGGAGAGAGGAGGGATCTCCTCCTTAAATAGAGCGAGAGGAGGGATCTTTTCCGACTCTGATTGGGAGCCGACGAGAGGAAGAAGAAAACTCCTTTCGGGAGTTCTTCTCCTCTATTTTTCTTCTTTTTTTTTTCATTTGGGCTTTGGTGGGCTGGGATTGTTACATGGGCTGGGCATCACATTCCTCCCCTCTAAAAGAAATTTCGTCTTTAAAATTTTTTTTGCTTGAGTCTTCATAGTTTCTTATTTGAATCTCATCCATAAATATTTCAATATTCTAATTCTTGATATAAAATTTATTCTTAAATCATTTTATAAGAAAAATATCAATATATCAAATATTGATCTGAAATGGAACCATTCATTTTCTGATTTATCAAGATCAACATCTCAAAGATTTTCAATATTTCAAGATTTCGAAATTATGATCTCATTTCTTATAAAAATCATATTCAATATCTCACGACTCAAATTAAAATTAAATCCATCTCTTGTAGGTAGAAGAAAATCAATGTCTCTATTCTTGCATAAGAACTTCATTCATCCTCATCATTCATTTTTTTTTTAAATATTATCCACTCTTAATTTCAACCCATCATAAGATAGGAAAAACATACTTATGTGAATCATATGATGACATTCCAAATCAATCAAAATTCAAAAATATTTTCTCTTATTCGTACTTTCAAAGGTTGAAAATTTATCATTTCAATCTTATTCTCGAACTTTTGATATTTTAATTCTCGATACAACTTCATCATTAAGTCATTTCATAAGGATCAATATCACCATTGTTGATTGAATCAATATCACTATTTCTAATCATCGAAATTTTTCTTACTCAAATCCTCAAACTCTTACATATTCTAATTTTTGAAGCAAATTTTATCATTACATCATTCTATAATAAAAATTAATAACTCAAAAATTGATCTAAATCAAAACTATATTTTTCTTATAATCAAAATCAATGTCTCTATTCTAAGTAAGTATATCAATTTACTTTATCTAAATATTAACTACTCTTAATTAATCGATTTATTATCAAATTAAATTATAAATAACTTCAATTTATCTTTTGTAGAACAATCGTCAATATCAATAGATAACCTCAATCTTTTCCATTTAGTCAGAGAAATAATAATAATCAAAAGAGTTCAAACTTCAAATTTTATTATATCCTGGAGATAAATATTTGAGTATAATAATCTAAGATCGAAATCATTATTCGATAAACAATCTCAAATTCTTTCAAATAAATAGAGCATTGTAAAATTTAATTTTAGGATAGAAAAAATTTATCTCTAAATATTTTAAATCTAAAATCAAAAATCAAAGGTCCACTCATCCTAGAATTAGGATGCTAATTATTTTTGTAGCATAGTAGGTGGAAGCACTACTTTTAAAAATCACATTAGGATATCTAAAATAATTCAAAATTTTAAAATATTATTCTTTCTAATATCAATATTTTTTTTTGTATCAAACCATATCATCTATCATAATTCTTTAACTCAAATGGTCAACATTTCTGACTTACTCAAAGTAATCCAGATTACCATGCTTCCGCTGCGCACTCTGATCTAACAATCAAAACTTCTTAGCTTCACCAAAAAAATTTTTGATCAAATAATTTCTTTACCTTATCAATAAAAAAGATCTAAAATTTTAAATTTTAATTGAAGTCAAAGATTAACTTTCGATTCTCATTCATACTTTTACTGGTGTACAATAATCTTGATTAACCTTTGAATCCAATATCATATTTAAACCATCATATAGATTTACTATAATCAATATGAATCAAATCTTAATTCTCATATCAATTCAATTCGATAATTTTCAAATCAAAATCTTTATAAATCAAATCAATAAAAAAAATCCTTCGATGCTCCACCAGATTTGGATATAATCAGAATATATAAGAATTTCAAATCATTATTATTATTATTTTTATTATTATTATTATTTTTCTAAAATTTCTATCATTAGGATCTTCAATATCTATCAAATATCCTTTCATAACAATCATACAAGCTTTAAAAAATCAAATCTCCATTTAATAGTAGATTCAATTAGGGACCTCATTAACAAAAGTAAAGGAAATCCATATCAATTCCTAAATACAAAATTTCTAAATTGTAAATTCACATGGATCCCTTAATCTGAAATAAATATAAATCAGATCTTTTGTCTTAATCTAAAAATATTAATTTTTTATTAACAACCTCAACAATAATATCAGAAAATCTCTTGATCGACTTAGATACAAATTTTTAAATTAAAAATTTATACACATCATGTAGTCTCCAAGAGACATAATAAGATCCATTATCTAGATCTAAGGATGATGATTAAAGATTTCAGTACGATGAATATTCTATAACCTCATAATCGATTTCATCAATAAGAAATAAGTTTCTTTGTAATATCCTCAAATATACAATATGTCACTTTATATATGATCCACATACCAAGTTCAATTTTGATAAATATTCCAATCAAGCATCATAAAAGATTTTTCTTAGTCCATCCTGGAATAATATTTTATCGTCAAATCTTTATCTTGCCAATAATAGTCAACTTCTCAACTAGAAGTAATATCATAGTATTATTCTCACATCGAATTTGAACTTACGATTCACTTGAATAACCAATGATCAAATTAATAACCACAATGCATAATAAAATTTTATGTCAATCCTTTTGTAATTACTTTCAATCAAAACCTAACTAATCATATCATGATCTATAGATTATCCATCATATTTAAAACTCCATATGTCATAATCTCTTGCGATCTTTTTATACATAATCTCAATGTTTAATCAAAATTTATAAATATTTCTCTCACTACAATCATCAAGGATCTACACCATAATGTCCTTAGTGTCTATCCACTAACACTCCTTCTATACTCATCTTAGTTCATCTACTAACGCTCTGATACCACTTTAATTGTCACGCCTCCGATCCGAGATTGTGAATCGAGGGTCATAGCAACCGCCGCATACTCATAGAAAACTCTTCCCATAAGCATGCAAGGCATCTTATCATATTATCTTAAAACAACAGCAGAATAATTAGTCAATAATTCAAATCCAAAATATAACGATCTAAATTTCTTCTTTAATATCTCAATAAATTCAACAATGATTCATAAACCTTACATCAAATTCAATAAGACTTTCAATTTAAAATAAAAGTATGGAGATTCTGCTTCTGATCACTTTTCCATTCATATCTTGTATCATCTTAATTCTTCAACATCTGTAAAAATAGAAAAATAAGAGGTAATGAGCTAGACAGCCCAGTAAGCAATGATCACTTTTCAACAGATTTCATCAGGTATTTAAGTAAATAATCATTTATAGAAAATAAGCATATAGAGTTCATTAATTCGAAATCAATTTCCAATTATGCAATATAATTCATGCCAAATTCATTTCTTATAAAAATCAAGTTTCTTTTGAGATTTCAATTTTTTTTGTTCTTCAATTCTTTTCGTCAACCATGAGCTATGACCATATTTTCCCTGTGGCAGGGTCATTACACCGCGTATCTTCTTACGGTGAGCTGCGAATCATTTGGCAGCAAAGTCCTTCGGAACTGCTGGTCTCTCTGACGGTTTGTCGCTGGTCTCTCTGGCGACGTAAATTCTCAGGATAAATCAATTGCCAACGTATATGCCCCATTGGCGGGGTCCTTTACATAGTCAGGTTGTCAATTTATAATATTTCTTATATCATAATTCTTCATAAATCATATTTCATATTCTAATTTCGATAATAAAATATATAATCATGTAGTATCGAAATCAATCAATATAATGCATCATGGAATCAATATGTTCAATCATGCTTCATCATAACATTTCAAATAAGATATTTTCTATAATAAAATATCATTCATCTAATTCATGCATCATTTCACAAATCATGTCAGAAAAATATATTATAATTTATCGATAAATCTAAAAAAAGTGAAACATTACTTACCTCGAACGTATTCCAATAAATCCACATAATTCTATAAATTTTCTTTCAAAAATTTTATTCGTAGATCATATCGCGATATCCCATGATAAAACAATTACAATCCTATACAGAATCAATTTCAATAATTAGGAAGAATATGAATACAATATTTCAACAGTTTAGATCGGGTTCGATCATCTAATTTTATCTAATTAGGATCTAAACGATCCAAAGTTTGACTATCAGATCAAATCGGATTAGAAGTGATAGGACCGAGGTTTCTTCATCGATTTCATAAAATCAAGTGGAGAGAGAAAATCAGAGGAGAGAGAATTCATGAGGTACAATTCGAATTGATTAGGTAACACAATCCAACATTACGATTGGTCTAATATCTCGATTGATAAAATCAACATGATCAAATTAAGTCATAGCTAGATCGGGATCATGGATGATCAAATCTAAAGATTCATGATCTGATCAAGATGGGTGCCAGTACGCTGTCTGATAATCATGGATCAGGATTCTTCATTAGAATCAGATCAGGACTATTAAGAGAAATTTTTTCATTCACTAACCCTTTTAGAGAGAGAATCAATCAAGAGAGAGAATATTTTAGAGAGAGAAAATTATAGAGAGAGAAAATTTATCTTGGATTTTTTAGACAATATGATTCAACAAATCCGATCGATCAGATCAAATCATACTGAAATTATCATGTGGATAATTCAATAAAATTATGAAAAATAAAATCTTAAAAATACCTGATCTGATCAAGGTGGATGTCGGTGTACCGTCCGACAATCACAGATCAAAAATTCATCACGAGGATCATTTAAATTCATCATCATTCTTCTCAAAATTTTAAAAATCTTAGGAGAGAGAAATAATCTAGAGAGAGGATTTTAGAGAGAGAAAGTAGAGAGAGGAAGTTCAATTCTAGAGAGAGAAAATACTAGTTCAGGCTGAAGGGAGAGAGGGAAGAGAAAGAAACTCTCTTTCTCATATTTTATTATTTATATCATTATTTATTAATTAATTTATTTTATTTTTCTTTATTCTTTTCTTTCTTTTTTTTTTCTTTTTCTTCACGGAAGAGAGAGGAGAGAAAATCTTATTTATTATTATTATATTATTATTATTTTATTTTATTTTTTTTTTCCTTTTTCTTTTCTTTTTCTTTTTTTTTCTTTTCCTTTTATTTTCCTCCTTCTTCTTCTTCTTCTTTTCTTCTTCCCGGGCTTACTTTGACTGAAATAGGGGACCGTGAGGTCCCCTCGTTTGGTTGGCCGACCGACAGCGCAGTCGACACGAGGATGGTCGGCGATCGAAGGAGGGTGACTCGCCGCCCGAATGAGCCCAAACCGTTGGCCGGCGACGACCACCGGCACCCAAAAAATCAAAAGAAAAATCGAACCCCTTTTTCATGAAAATCCGTCGACTCTGGTCGCCGGTGAACATGCATACTGACATGGAAAGGAAGGGGAGAAGAGAGGAAGGGGAGGAAGCTTACCTTCGACACCGGCGAGGCTTTTCCGGTGAGTAAATTGGATAGGCACAGGTTGGTCTTCCGTGGTGATTTTCCGGCGATTGCCGCCGACTGGGCTTAGGATCTTCGGTGGAAGGGAGAGAGGAGGGTTCTCCTCCTTAAATAGAGCGAGAGGAGGGATCTTTTCCGACTCCGATTGGGAGCCGGCGAGAGAAAGAAGAAGACTCCTTTCGGGAGTTCTTCTCCTCTGTTTTTCTTCTTTTTTTTTTTTCATTTGGGCTTTGGTGGGCTGGAATTGTTACATGGGCTGGGCATCACAAATGGAGATGCCGAGGATTGGTTCGGATGTGGTAGCATTCTCAGGCAAAGAGATCCTCTCTCACCATATCCATTCAGTTTGGCTATTGATCCTCTTTCCAAACTCCCTGAGAATGCCAAAAAAACTGGTATCTTTCATGGGATTGATGAAACTCATATTCAACAATATGCAGATGATACTTTGGTTTTCTCCTTTGCTGTTCTGAAATTGATCCTCTACTCTTTTGAACATATTTCCGGCTTTGGTATCAATTTTTCCAAAAGGGTGGTTGCTATTGGATCGTATATCGAAAAGGTTGCTACGTATTTGAAGTGGCTGAATTGTAAGACTTCTCCTCTACCTATTAGGTACCTTGGCCTACCTCTAAAGTCGAGCAAATCATCTATTGCTGATTGACAGATTTTGATCTAAAATTTTGAGTCAAGACTTGCTTCTTAAAAAGAAAAATAATTTTCTTTTGGAGGTAGACTAACCTTGGTGAATTCTGCTCTTTCATCTATACCTACCTGCTTTCTTTCCCTTCATAAGCTACCTCCCAAGGTTTGCAAACAGACTGACAAAATCCACTATAATTTTTTATGGTCTGGATCTGATACTGCTTCTAATATTGCTTGTAAAGTCAGCCGGAGTAAGGTTTGTTTTTCTAAAGAAGTGGGAGGTCTTGGCATTAAAAATTTAATAACCTTTAATCGTGCCCTCTTGGCCAAATGGAGATGGAGATTCATTATCGCTGATAATAACTGCTAGAGAAAAACTATTTCATCTTTCTATTCCAAGAAGTTTAAGCTTTCTCTTTGTTGAAACATGGGAGATTATGCCCTAGACTTTGGAAGGATATTATCTCTGCTCTTCCCCCCATTTTGAAATAGATGTAAATTCCTAATAGGCAATGGGATCAATTTTTCTTTCCGGTATGATCTTTGGATTTGCAACATTCCTCTTCAAACTCTCCTCCTTGATCTCTACAGAGCTTGTAGGACTAAGCTAAGTATAATCGCTTCTTGCTTTGATCATGCTTCTTCTTTATGGAACTTAAGATTCTTTAATTGTATACCTGCGGCTAAATCTTGAAGGGTGTTCCTCCTTTCATTTCTCCAAAACTTTTCGTAGATAAAATTATTTGGCTTCCTGAGTGTAGAGATACTTTCACCTCCTCTTCCTCGTATAGATTCCTTAATCGAAGAGGCATAAATTGTCCTTTAGCCAAACTTATTTGGAGTTCTTATGTGCCTTTTAAGATAAAAGGATTCTTTTAGTTAGCCCTTCTGAACAAGCTGAACACTCGAGTCCTGTTACAAAAGTAACTATGAAAGTTTTGTGAAAATTGTAGATTATGCGACCAAGCACCTGAATCAGATAATTACTTATTCATTAATTATCCTGTTTCGGCTATTAATTGGGACAAAATTTGCTCTAAACTTGGATCCACTTCTCTTCCTCAAACTCCAGTTGATCTTTCACCTCTGGATGAAAAATAATTTTTTTCACAGTCTGCGATCAGCCGTTACTTGCTCGATGATTGCAATTAGTTGGATGATCTGGAATAAGCATAACTAGCTTTCTCCTCTGATGTACTGCGGCCAAGGCAATTAGACTCGCTATGATTGGTCCATCTTGGCTAAACAGAAAGATTTACTAGGGTTTTCTCTGATCATGAACAAATTTCTAACTCAGTCAGTTTGAGTTGGGTTCTTGATTTTGATGGAATCTGTTGGAAGGTCCTTAGAATCCTGAATATAATCTCACCTAGATGCCTTATCTTATATGATTTTGGAACTATGATTGCAAGTTCTGGGGACGACAATTATAGGAACTTGTCTTGAAGAAAAGCTCTGTTGATCTGCTTGCCGAGCTTTACCTGAATTGTATGTATGTCAAACTGTGCTTCTGTTTCTCCTGAGTTTTCTTGTTGAATGATGGATACTCCTTGACTATTTAGCTCTGATCTAAGCTAGTACCGTCGCTAAATTTCTATAACTGTGATGAAGACTGTCCTTTGGAGATTTGCTATATCTTATCTCTTTACAGATACAAGACTTGGGTCTTCATTAAAGGCAATGATGCTGCTTCATTTTGGATGCCTGGATATAATGATGAGGGAGCCTTCTATTTGCTAAATGCCATTGAATTATCCTCTGAATCTCTTATTTGGTCTGCTTTTGTTTTTTCTGGTTGAATAGTTTTTCATTTTGATTCTGAATTTTTATTCACAACCACATTTGTGCGGACTTTATTTCTCAATAAATCAAGTGAACATTGAGCTATGCTCACTACTCTCATTTCTTTGTCCAAAAACAATTTCTGTAAGATGTTTACAAATATTAATTCTAAAGCATAAGCTATAAGTCAATTCAAATCCACCATAAATGGGATCCTCAAGAAGGTTAGGCTTGGCAATTCTTAGAAACCTCCTGGGAGGTGCTCCTCCTTATGGCGAGATATTATTCGAAGCCTCCCTGCTTTTTGGAATCGCACTCAATTTTTTTATGGAAACGGCCTACGAATCCTCTTCTAGAAGGATAATTGGATTGCTGATGCCCCTCTTCAATCTATGTTCCCTGATCTTTTCAAGCTCAGCAAGAATAAGAATGGCACGATGGCAAGTTACTTCAAACTCAAATCATGTTCTTGGCCTCTCAGACTACCGTCGAATCCTTTCTTCCAGGTATGCACTCAATTTGATTTCATCATCCGTCTCTTAAACTCTGTCACTCTCTCCAACGATGAGGACCGAATTATTTGGAAGGCCTCCAGCAATGACGAGTTCTCCACTGCCTCACTCTATCAATTCGTCAACTCCTCCAGAACAACCTGTAGGTTCACCTCCACCTTGTGGAACCTCTCCATCCCACTAAAAATTTGATGTTTTCTCTGGCTGTATCGGAAGCATAAACTGAATACAAGGGATAGTATTGGACGGAAGCTGGGCAAATCCTTGGGTGGGTGTACCGAAAACAATAGACCACCTCTTTTCATACTGCTCCCTATTCTCCGAGATCTGAAGCTCCATGTGTGTGGCCTTGGGTATTCTCTGCCCTCAGTCCACTTTTAGGTATATTTACTTGGAATAGACACAAGTGAAGTTTTCAAAGTCTTCACAGCCGGTTATTTTGATGCTCTTCTCTATCGTTGCTTGGAGATGCTGGAGGGAGCATAATGCTCGACTTTTTCTCAACAAAACCTCCTCAGCATAGACTGTTGCATGGTATGCCCTGTCCCTTTTCAGAGATTGGTCAATTCTTTGCGACTCCAACCAACTGAAGATCTTTGACGCTATTTGGTCTAAGATTAAGTAAGTTTCTTCCTTCGTGCCATGCCTTTAATCTCATTTCTCTACTCCCAACTCTATTCTATTATCTTGTGGCAGGTTTGAAAATGCATCCTCAGACCTAGATCTTCAGTTCTCTATCAGCAACCAACTGGGAGGAGTACAACCTATCCTTCGACGCTCTTGCAAGTCCGGCAATCTCGAAGAGAGTCTCTATTCCTCTCATTTTCTTCAACATCTAGCGAATTGACGAAGGCAGCTATCTCGTTATTTTTGGTTCATGTAGCAAAATGAGGCCGAAGGATGGTAGTGCTGGGTGAAGCCTTCAGTCTGAAGTCTGTAGGCTGAAAGCTGCTTTTTGTAGTCTGAAATCTGCAGTCTAAAAATCATCTTTATTCAGTAGATTGAATACTATTTAGAAACTATCATAGTTTTGAAGCCTGTCTGAAATATGTCGCTCTCTGTAAAATACTCCAAGTCGGCCGCCTTCTGAAGACTATCGGGGTCTTTTTTGGATGTTGTGGCCTGAAATCCATTCTCCTATCATCATCATGCTGTCCAGAGGCCCGATTTTGAATGCCAAGCTGGTTAGTCTGTTGTAAAGCCTGTTCATAGTGATCAGACAAATGTCAAAGTCTGGTTTGATTTTATTTAGAGCCTATTTTTAGAGTCTGTTTTAGAGCCTGTGTTCGATGCTGGGCTTTGAAAAGTATAGATGAGGTTAGTGCTGTAGTTTCAAGTAGGACCTACTACTTATTTTGATATGTAACTCTTTTCCCTTTTACTCAGTATGTATTCTCTGTTATTAATAAAAGCTGGGTGGCTTTCAGCCTTCCATATTCATCAAATAATAATAATAATAATAAATAGGATCCTCATCCTAAATAGAAGTATTTGAGTAAAAATGTAATATCTAAACAGCAGTAATTTGAGAATCAACTGAGTTCAACAGCTCTACAATGCACTTAAAACAGTTTGTAGAAGCCAACTATTTATCAAAAGACATACTTCAACGGTCTAACAAGCTAAAGACCTTGTAAGAAAATCGACAGAGTTGTCAGTTTCCTGGTAGATAGAGTGCAATCAGAAATTGATAAAAATATAAAAGGAAGTAAATATTGCAGTGGTGCATAGACCTGTACATGGACCCGATAGCCCTCCCAGCCCGCTCAAGCCCAACCTTTTGGATGGGCTGAGGCTTAGGTTTCAAACTCGATCGATTTTGCTGGACCTTAAACATAAGTCTGTTTATAAATGGGTGGGGCCTAGGCTTGGCGATTTAAGCATGGCCTGAGCTTGACCTACCAAGAAATATTTTTAATTTCAGAATTTTATAATTACATTGTAGGTTTTTTGACTTATTAGAAATGATCTAGAATATTACAGGGATTATTAAGCATTAAAAGTGCTGTTAAAAATATTTAGTTATTCATATATATAGTATTTTTAAGCATTTTTTTAGCATTGGTTAGAATTTTTTAGAATTTGACCTCTGCACTTGGACCTGTAAAATAGGCCTAAAGCCCGGGCCGGACTGGACCGCAGTCCAAGCAAATTGTGTTAATTTTGGGTCAAAACTTGGCCCGAGCCTGGCCAGCCCGGCCTATGGATAGGCCTAGACTCGTAAGCCTGTAACAGCGATCCAGTAACATACCCATCAGGAGAATCTCTACAAAATGGTGGTGACCTTACTGTAGCTCCGTCCAAAAATAATTGCAACGTCTAGGGGACCTTCTCACAAATGGATTGTATTTGTAGCTTGTGCCAAAAATATTGACACCCGATACGGGATATGATAAAAATAAAACGTATACAATACGAAAATCTCAGAATAACAAGGCTTATGATCTTTACAAAAACAAATCATTCTTCAGCGAGACTACTTTTTCCAAGTTGCCCAAAATTTTACAGAAGGAGAGAGCATCAAAAAGGATGATCAAAGGCAGAAACAAAAAATAATAATAATAACAAAGTGAAGCCAATAGTCCAATAATCAAAATGCAAACACTTTATCAGCGTCCATAACTGAGGCTTCCACTCATCACCCCAGTCCTCCAGGATCAAGATAAGTCACCAATGTACCATATTAACCAGATCATCTCATCTGGGTCTCATTCATCAAACGTATAGATAGCTCATGAGAATGAGATGACCTGATTGCCGTGGTGTATAGGCCATGTTGATTTACATGGTGCGGGATTTAAGTTTTGTCCAGAATGATGTAAAACTATTATTCTCAAGCAAAATGATATGGCTCACCACACTAATGACGCTTCATGTCATGTAATAAGTTGGAGGAACATTTCTTCCTTTAGCCACGTGCAGATCAAAAATAAAAAATTTTGAATGTCATAATTATTTTATAAAATTTTCATCTGATTATATGCTAGTTACCTGGGTCCTTCATGTCTGGAGGAATCGATATTGTGCCACAGCTCATTCAAATAAATTTATTTGCTCAACTCCCTTTAAGAGTATTTGTTTGAGGATAATTAAAGTGAAATCAAAATAGATTATTCTCATTCTAAATTGAAAGAGTTCGATTCTCATTTCAGAAAAGATTTTGAATGATCCATTATTTCAGAAAAGATTTTGAATGGTCCATTCTTTTTGTAATCGGACCCGGACACACTCCAACGAAGTCAAAATGTCTTTCTAGTGGAATGAGATTAAAAAAAAAATCATCTCATCCCGAGCGCCGCCATGGCGCTTGCTTTGCATCTTCCCATTCGATCTGAAAATTTTGTCTCGCTTGAGGCGTCTGACGACGACGACAGCAGAGGGGAGTGCCGTCCGACGACGGAGGGGAGACGGCATCAAGGATGCCACGAAGCTTGAGGCAGAGGTCCGGGGTGGAGATGCTGAAGGGGTACATGGCGGAGGGGCGATCCGGGCCCACGAGGCGGTGGCGGCGGTGGCGGCCCAATGCCGGGGGCGCGGAGTTACCGGATGTGGCCGGAGGCTGTGGCTGGTGGCGTGGGTGCGGTGCTCCCGGGCGAAGATGGCTGCGCGGCGGTGGGGCTGACGGCGACGGTGGCAGATGGCGGCGACGGGAAGGGGCTGGCGGAAAGGCTCCGACTGGGAAGTCTGGTAGAGGACGGGCTGTCGTACAAGGAGAGCTTCATCATGAGGTGCTACGAGGTGGGGATCAACAAGACCGCCACCATCGAGACTATCGCCGATCTCCTCCAGGTTCTCATAAAAATCCCACCTTTACTCCGATTCCTCTTTCTTTTTGGATCTTTGGTTCCATTCGTTGTTCCTTTCTGGTGTTTTTTAAGGCAACCCCAGTGGTTTCTGATTAGATTTGATTGTGATTTTGTTTTCCTTATCTTTTTTTTCTCTCTTCATTCTTGAATTTTTGAAACTGAAGTTCTGATATGAAATTATCTTAATTAAAAAAAAAAAAAATCTTGCTTTCTTTAGATGTTATTATTATGTTTGATTCTTATTTAATATTAATTTTTTAAAAAAATAATTTTTAAAAATTTAAATTAAAAATAAAAATAAAAATTTTAGTTGACTTCAATTTTTATCATTATATAAATCAAACGACAACAATAAAAATCAACCATTCCAATCCCTATTCTCCGAGATCTGGAGCTCCATGTGTGTGGCCTTGGGTACTCTTTACCCCCAGTCTACTTTCAGGTATATTTGCTTAGAATGGACACAGGTGAAGTTTCCAAAGTCTTCACAGCCGGTTATTTTGATGCTCTTCTCTACCGTTGCTTGGAGATGCTGGAGGAAGCATAATGCTAGACTCTTTCTCAACAAAATCTCCTCAGCGTAGACTGTTGCATGAGACGCTTTGTCCTTTTTCACAGACTGGTCGATCCTTTGTGACTCCAACCAACTGAAGATCTTTGACGCTATTTGGTCTAAGATTAAGCAAGTTTCTTCCTTCATGCCATGCCCTTAATCTCATTTCTCTGCTCCCAACTCTGTTCTATTATCTTGTAGCAGGCTTGAGAATGCATCCTCAGGCCTAGGTCTTGAGTTCTCCATCAGCAACCAATTGGAAGGAGTACAACCTATCCTTTAACTCTCTTGCGAGTTCGGCAATCTTGAAGACAGTCTCTATCCCTCCCATTTTCTTTAGCATCTGGTGAATTGATGAGGGTAGCTATCTCATCATTTTTGGTTCATGTCGTGAAATGAGGCCGAAGGACAGTGGTGCTGGGTGAAGCCTTCAGTATGAAGTCTGTAGTCTGAAGTCTGTAGGCTAAAAGCCATTTTCTGTAGTCTGAAGTATGAAAATCATCTTTATTCAGTAGATTGAATACTATTTAGAAACTATGATAGTTTTGAAGCCTGTCTAAAATCTGTCGCTCCCTGTACAATACTCCAAGTCGGCCACCTTCTAAAAAGACTATTGGGGTCATTTTTGGATGCTATGGCCTGGAGTCCGTTCTCCTATCATCATCATGCTGTCCAGAGGCCCGATTTTGAATACCAAGCTGGTTAGTCTATTGTAAAGCCTGTTCATAGTGATCAGATGAATGTCAAAGTCTGGTTTGATTTTTTTTAGAGTCTGTTTTAGAGCCTGTGTTCGATGCTGGGCTCTGAAAAGTATAGACGGGGTCAGTGCAATAGTTTCAAGTGGGACCTGCTACTTATTTTGATCTGTAACTCTTTTCTCTTTTACTCTGTATATATTTTCTGTTATTAATAAAAGCTGGGTGGCTTCCAGCCTCCCATATTCATTAAATAATAATAATAATAATAAATGGGATCCTCATCCTAAATAGAAGTATTTGAGTAGAAATGTAACATCTAAACAGCAGCAATTTGAGAATCAACTGAGTTCAACAGCTCCATAATGCACTTAAAATAGTTTGTAGAAGCCAACTATTTATCAAAAGACATACTTCAACGGTCTAACAAGTTAAAGACCTCAAAAGAAAATCGATAGAGTTGTCAGTTTCCTAATAGATAGAGTGCAATCAGGAATTGATAAAAATATAAAAGGAAGTAAATGTTGCAGTGGTGCATAGACCTGTATATGGACCCGATGGCCCTCCCAGCGCGCTCAAGCCCAACCTTTTGGATGGGCTGAGGCCTAGGTTTCAAACCCGTCCGACCTTGCTGGACCTTAAACATAAACCTGTTTATAAATGTGTAGGGCCTCAGCTTGGCGATTTAAGCACGGCCTGAGCTTGACTTGCCAAGAAATATTTTTAATTCTAAAATTTTATAATTACATTGTAGGTTTTTTGACTTATTAGGGATGATCTAGAATATTACAGTGATTATTAAGCATTAAAAGTGCTGTTAAAAATATTTAGTTATTCATATATAGTATTTTTAAGCATTTTTTAGCATTGTTTAGAATTTTTTAGAATTTGACCTCTGCTTTTGGACCTGTAAAATAAGCCTAAAGCCCGAGCCAGACTGGACTCCAGTCCAAGCAAATTGTGTTAATTTTGGGGCAAAGCTGGGCCCAAGCCCGGTTGGCCCGGACTATATATGGACAGGCCTAGACTCGTAAGCCTGTAACAGCGATCCAGTAACATACCCATCAAGAAAGTCTCCGCAAAATGATGGTGACCTTACCGCAGCACTGTCCAAAAATAACTGCAATGTTTAGGGGACCTTCTCCCACATTTGAGCTTGTGCCAGAAATATTGACTCCTGATACGGGATATGATAAAAATAAGACGTATAAAATGCGAAAATCTCAGAATAATAAGGCTTACGATCTTTACAAAAATAATTCATTCTTCAGCAAGACTACTTTTTCCAAGTTGCCCCAAAATTTTACTGAAGGAGAGAGCATCAAAAAGGATGATCAAAGGTAGAAACAAAAAATAATAATAATAACAAAGTGAAGCCAATAGTCCAATAATCAAAATGCAAACATTTTATCGGCACCCATAACTCAGGCTTCCACTGATCACCCCAATCCTCCAGGATCAAGATAACTCACCAATGTACCACATTAATCAGATCATCTCATTTGGATCTCATTCATCAAACATACAGATGACTCATGAGAATGAGATGACCTGATTGCCATGGTGTATAGGCCATGTAAATCTACCTGATTGCCATAATGTATAGGTCATGTTGATTTACATGGTGTAGGATATAATTTTTGTCCATGAATGATGCAAAATTATTATTCTCAAGCAAAATGACATGGCTCACCGCACTCATGACACTTCATGTCATGTAATAAGTCGGAGGAATATTTCTTGCTTTAGCCACGTGCAGATCAAAAATAAAAAATTTTGAATGTCGTAATTATTTAACAAAATTCTCATCTGGTTATATGGTAGTTATCTGGGTCCTTCATATCTGGAGGAGTCGATATCGTGCCATCAGCTCATTCAGATAAATTCATCTGCTCAACTCCCTTAAATCTAACCAAGAAATGTAATTATACATCGCCCCCTTTGGAGCAAGTGACCGAGTCATACAACAAAACTGCTACACAATCTTTTTGATATATATAGTTTGATATTAGTAATTATCACCTCATTACATGCTAAACTACATATGTGGAAGGGCATGTTATGTTATCTAAAATGCCAAAAGGCACATGCTTCTCAAACAATTTTGATGATCTTAAACCATTAAAAGTAAGTCATCAACTCAGGCACCCGCAAGCGGCAAATCAATCATTTACTTACGTGTCTCATAGCATGAGGAAACTACATTTATACATAGTTGTCAGTGATTGATGTGGGATATGATAGCCATCGTACTGACACATGGATGGTCGGAAACTACGTACTTATCTCATTTACGTCTGAACCAAAGATTTTAATTTTGAAAAAAAAAAAATCAGATGCAAGACTAAATGATTGCTTTTGGGTAAATAATTTTAGCCTAGAAAAATGCATGGCAAATATTTTAGCCGAGGATGATACTGATCAACAAAGCTCGTAACCAAGCTTATGAAAATATGTCAAATCAATTAAAAATGTTGTTTCCAATCTGCCAGGGAATGTCCCATGAATGGCCAAGCTCTTGTTAGCTACACCTACTCAGTGAATTGCACCAGTATCCTTACATTAGTTGTCACACATCAGCTTAAAACCACTTAGGCAATGAGTTTTGGCCCTCTAGCCATAATCCTCTTAATCTAAGACATATAGGTGCTTAATAATTCAGTACGGTTGCTGCAGATTTTTTTTGATTTGGACCGGCTTGACGGGGATCCTCCGACTCTCGAATCTAGAACAAATGAAAAAAAATGAGTCTGAAGGATATAGCGTGCTTACTTTGAGGATCTTCTGTAGACCTCTATTTATAGACGAATGTTTGAGACACTGTAGAAAGACGTGAGTGCGGAGACACTATCTCTATCTTCTTGGGCACGACGTGCCCGATATCACCTGTCTAATTTGACGGAATTCGAAGAGTGGTTCACTGCCTCATCTGCTCACCGTCAGTCATTTTTGACAATCACGAGATTTGAAAATTTGCACGGGACTGAAGGTCAAACTTGTCTATTATACCGTCTAAGGTCGGCCTCCGGTAATACATTGGGTTGGCTGGGTTGATCAGTAGTTGGACCATCCGAAGTTACTGTCATTGGTCCGAGATGGAATTTTTCTATCCCCGTAACAAGAACCATGTTTAATTTAAACCAAATAATATTAACATCCAACCAATATGGTGATTTCCCCGCCAAAGTTTGACATGGTCAAGTAAAAACCTCATAAGCACATCTCAGGACATTACAAGATGCACGTCTCTTGATTAACTTTGGCTTGGGCCTCTTCCCAGTTGGCTTGGGCCGTCTCCTTCTTTGATTTCTTCTTGCCAAGTGGTAGAAGGCCCACTTTTAAAAAGTGATAACCAAGGCCTGCACGGAAGGGGGAAAAAGGGTTCACCGGTCACGGATGCATGAATCTCGGTTGGATATGGATTAATGGAATGAATTATTGTAGAAACTTTGACGCAACCATCAAATTTGTCATCTACGTTGCTTATGGAATCTATTGTATATGCTTGTGTATGCATAGATATAAGTTGAGGATATGCGAAGTGTCATGCTAAAACAAATGAGTGCATGGTAGACCCTCCATGGTAGCAAAATTGGACACCTGCATGAAAATTTTTGTGCCCGCTTCTCATAGATAGTTTATCTAGTGCATGATGATAGCCAGCACATAGCGACTATGATTTATGCTCGGATGTAGAAGAGTGTATTCTTCATGTCATAGTTCAATGCAGAATGGCAGCCCATGTGTGAAGGCAACCACTACTTCAGGATTCATCTACTTTCCCAACTCTCTCCCTGGATGAAGTTATCCAAACAATAAAAAATATCTTCTAATAAAGATAGAAAAGCTAAAGCAGTTTTGATTTGTTACAGTGCTAGCTAGAAATGAGCATATTTTTCAAAGTATGATATAGAGTGTTAGATTGATTATGTTAAAATTTCCACCCAGGCTCATGAGTTCTCCAGGTAACTGTTTTAAAGTGATTGTTGATAATAGCGATAACCTATGGCTCTCTAGTTTGTACATTTTCATAAATAATATATTTTTCTGAGGAGCCTCTATCCTACTTCGTCAATGTCAAATTTGATGCCAATATACGAGAGAGAAGTGCTTTTAGTGGAGCAAACTTTATTATCACGAGTGCTAGTAGTGCTCCATGAACCGTAAATAGTATCAAAATCTTTGATACTATGGTTTCAATAGCGAAACTGCATGGGACATTGGAGGGACTGATTTATGCTATTCAAATATTGAGAACTTCTCATATTCATTTAAAAGAAAATTCTTTGATGGTTATAAGATGGCTTTCATATTCATTGTCCGCTGTGCTAGACTCCATTCATTCCTACAAGATTGCTAGTGAATGATGCGCATATTATTCTCTATTAAAATATCACATATCTATGGAGAAGCTAATTGTGTAGTTTGATTGGATGGTTTCTTATATGACTAATGACATTAGATCTATATTATAGGATTCTTCGATAAATCTTCCTATTTAATTATCAATCTTTTGTTTATGATTCACATAGATGTATCTGTACTCGAATGGTTTAATTCATCTATTTTGCCAAAAATAATAAAAAAAAATGCAGGAACCTGAACTTTGCAAGTTTGGACACATGCAAGGTGCATTTGGAAATCCTCTATTGCGATACAACATGATCGGTTGAGAATGGAAAGCTTTTTTTTCCCTTTTTTTTTCTTTGGTGGGGGGTGGGGGGTGTGAAAGAAAGGAAAGCATTGGAGAAGGATGGGATAGCTCAAGGAGAGTTGGAGAGACGTTATGTTTTCTCACGAGGATCGAGCCCTAAAACCTTTGTCTGTAATCACCCTCTCCAACTCATCCATGTCTTCTCTTCCTTCTCCACCACTCCCCTTATTCTAATCAGTCTTACCAAAAAAAAAAAAAAGAAAATTTAGTCTTTCTGGATCCGCCAAGAATTTTCCAGACATGCCCACAATGAAAATTCCTGTTGTTATTTTGACACGATGCTCATCGTGGAATTTTCATTCAGACTTGAAATGACAGCCAACCTTATGAACATATTCTATCCTTATTCAGAAAAGGAGCATTGGATGACTGCTGTAGCGCTTATCTTCTTTAGCCTTCAACATTTTGAGCAAGTTCCTGGAAACCCAGACTTTCTAATGGATTAAAGAAGATCCATGACTTGGTAAAGCAATACAAATTTGATGTTTCAAAAACGAAAATAACTAAACCAACCATACAACCAAACATTCCCAAGCTTAGATAGGTACCTTTCTTCTACCAAAGTATCCTGATGAATTTAAAATGGTTATAATTAATCGACATATGTTTCTCGAAAAGAACTATTCGTTGATATGGTCTCAAAATATGTACGGCAGGTATAACTGCCAGTTGCTTGTATACTAACTCGCCCACGTTCAACTTAAGACGCAAACGCATTTGGAGCTTCCGTGCCCATGAAGCTTAGGATAAAGATTGGACATCCATGATTCGGAAAAATCCCTTCCCATCTATAGATTCAAAGCTTCAAACCACTCCTCTGACAACATTATCCTCGTCTTATCCATCCACCTCCCCTACCCACCTTATTAAATACGTCTGTTACCCAGTCAACGTGGCATTGATACCTGCAACTTTTTCCTACTACTCCATTTGCCTTTTTCCGGTTCACCTATATGATATATCTCTTATTCTTGTTTTTAGGTGGGCGACCAATCTCCCTTATCCTACTTTTAGGTTTTCAAACTGGCCAACAAGGTCGTGGGCTAATTCCAAATGACAACTACCAGCCAGTCCACGCTTTATCTATTATTTATTACTATTGTCATCTTTAATTAAGGGATCCAATGAAAGGGATTCTATTGTTTTCCTTATTGGACATATTCTAAACCTACAGGATCTTTTGGCCGACATAGAAAGAAAAGAATGAGGTTAGCGAAGTAGAATTGTATTCCTGCACTATTCCCAGAAGAAGCAAATGAGTAGGCAACAAGAATATTGTATGTGTTTGGTGGATTTCCCATGATACATGGCTTATGTTCTTCCTATGAGAAAAACTAGCAGACTATAAAAAAATAATGGATTGTGGACATTTCATTATCTGTTTCCACAATGTTAATAAATCTCACACTAAAGTTTAAGGTACATGATGGATCAGCATTCACCTTAGTTCATGTATGTGGCTTTACTTTTTACATAATCTATTAGTGTTAATTAGGTAATATATCATTTATCATATTTGTTGTAACATTATGGATTGCATGGTAACATCTAAACTACCCATATATGGTACATTTTAAGGGCGAGAATAGACCTCAAGAATATACGACATGTTTCGATCCTCCTTGTGCTTTAAATTTAGCCATAGAAAATCATGCGGGTCACTGGTGGCTTGGCTTGTCGGACAAGCGTTAGCACTCTGCATGCTTGTGAAGTGGGTCTCTTGAAGTTGCAAGCTATGTTAATAACTTTTAGTATAAGATTCCTCAAAACTTTTGTATATTATAAGTTAGCAATGGTTAGGTGATGTGATCTGTGAGTTGGTTGGTATGGCCTTGTGAAAGGCATGATTCATGCAAAATGTCCATATTTGTCATATATTTTTTTTATCTACTTTATTAATAATTTCAATATTGAAATGTTTGTCACAAAATAATAATAACAACCATGATAATAATATTTAATAATCATCAAACTCTTTCCTGATGATTCAACCTCTTTTTTTTTTTTGTTGCAACACTATATTTTTTTTAGACTAATTTGGTTTGCGAAAAGAATTTCTTCTTATTAAAATATTTCTTTTTAAGAAGCTAATATTTAAATATGTGATGTTTAAAAAATAATTTTATATATTTAGTTGATAGTAAAACAGTAGCATATTTATCTTATGTTTGATGAAACATTTATTTTTTAAAAAAATTATATAAAATAATTATTATATTTTTAATAAAATAAAAAAATATTATCTCATTCTATCTAAGGCTTAATGTTACTTTTAAAAAATATACATGTCTAAATCTTCATCTGATGAGAACTAAAATTTTTCATACATATAGATTTTTTTTTATCGTGAATATAAAAATTTTGTTTCTATAATTTTTTTAAAATATAAATTAAATATGAGTTTTTTTTTTTTTTGTTGACCTGTGCGCGCCCGCGCGTGTGGACACATATACAAAATTTTATAGTAATATTGCGGAGAAATTGGAGAAAAAGTGGGCCGCAAATGCGTTGATAAGCGGGGGTATCAAAACGTGGCAAGCCGGTTCTACCAAAAAAAAAAAAAAAAAAACGTGACAAGCCGGGGCCGCGCATCGCATTATTCCGTTCTTGCGGGAGTGGGCCCCACAGGTTCGGCTTGTGGATAGGAACGACCCACCAAGCGCTTTCCACGCACCGACCGAGAATAGCAAGAGACGCGGCGACTCGGACAAAAGTGGGTCCCACCTCGCACCCCACCCTATCGGCCACCCAATTCCCAGCCGTCGGTTGCCCCACCACGCGCATCTCGTCCTTCTAAATGCTGCCAACCGTCCTTTCTTCAGTTATTAGCATATATTTATCAAAATCCAAAAAATAATTAATAGTCATTATATATATTTTTTTTAATTTAGAGGATACGTGTAGTGCTATACACGATGGATGATGGTGCTAGACCTCTAGCCTTCATTCATCCCCGTCATCAAGAAAAAAGAAAAAAAAAAAACTTATCCCCGTCATCCATCCATGTTGGACAGCGTACCGGTGAAGATGCCCTTCGTGATCTCTTTAATTACGAAGATACCTTTATAAAAGAGTACTTGGAAGGACGTGGTCAAATATTCCTGGGCAACGTGAAGGATTATTTTCCAAGTGCCGATCGGAAGGAAAGCAGCGGAATATTTGGAAAAGCTTTCCATGCTGGCTATTCAGCGACAAGCGGCTACGACCGACCGACCCCTTTGCCTTTCTCCTAAAATGGGTGGCAAAAAAAATAATATATATATATATATATATATATATATATATATATATATATATATTTTATTTTTTATTTTTTTTTTTCTCTTTCTCATTTTTAATCATTTATGTACACGTTGGATTTCAACTTTTCACTGGTCTCTCTTTTTGTTTCCCCTCTCTTATTAATGTAGATAGAGACATGGATGCAGCACATTAGCACAAGCAGCTGACGGATAATCCGGGCTTAGGTTGGTAATGGCACATTCAAGCGCGGTTTAGCAAAAAAACCAAATCAAGGATAGATATTTTTAAAGCCTGATCTATAAACAAAATAATTTAACATCTTAAGTTTGCAAAACTAAACAAAAGCTTGGCACGGTTTAAATTATGAATAAACAAAAATTTATATAAATAATTAATAGTATAGATTTGAACATATATAAGCTTAGTTGAAGCTTGATTACTCGTTTCTTGTAATAAATCGAGCTTGAGCGAATAGTTGAGCTGAGTTACTCATTTTTTTTTATAGCAATCAAGCCTTCCCTCCTTAATTTGTTTGCATATCTAGACTTACATGTAGAACCATGTGATAAGGGATATATGTCACAAAAAAAAAAAAAAAAAAGGATCGTGCAACTATTGGAAATTAAATCACTGAAACACCATGTGTGAGAGCTTAAAATCCCTCCAAATTGAATAAGCATAGTGATTTATGAACATTTATTAGCACTACTAAATATGCCCACAAGTCACTAGCCAACATGATCTCAGGCTTGAGAGATGCAAATTTATAAGTATATAGAATATTCAACATACATGAAGGAACGACAATTAAATAAGGGTGGCCGTAGATTGATTTAGGTGGGGGGTAGCTATATCCATACCTAAGGGCTAAATTCTTTAGTGTTTGTGCTAAACCCACATCCAAGGATAACTCATAATCTAATAAACAACATTGAAATATCCGGGTAGGAATTCAAATATTGTTTTCATATATGAATTGAGCTGCTTTAGGCCCACTTGGAGTGGAGGATAATATATTTTATGGTTGATGATAATGATGATTTGACAATATTACCAACATTCAAAACCAAATCCAATGGAATTATGGTCCAATGCAGCTTTCGTTTGCTTGTATGCAACAATAAATCTAATCCAATCGCACGTGGAAGATACAATGTCAAGCTAAATAGAACTTTCGAAGGAATTTGTGGTGTTTGAATGCTTTAATATGTCGACCATCAAATCAAATTGTCAAACAACCAGGAGAAGTATGGTTAAGAAGAGGGAGTTCTGGATGGTAGAGATAAAAGAAGATCATACATGCAGGAAGCCACATGGACAGATGATAATTGAGTTATGGACTTCATGGATTTACTGGTGAATTCTATTCTTTTGGAATATTTTCCACTAAGTCGTTCCGTGATACGTGTCACAATTTTTGGACCATTTGAATGGAACGTATAGGACTGAAGTGGTTATTTTCTATAGAATTTTCTGTAGGCTATCAACTTGATGCCATCAATTTTTATTTTTTATTATTCTCTTTCTCATGCCCAACAAATGTTAGCTTTATCTTCTTTCTAACCATGATCATTTTATAATGTTCAACTTACAACCATTAAATCTTATTTATTGACACAGCCAATGCTATACTTTGATGGAAAAGAGAGAAGAAAAATACACAAAATAAGAAAACAGCAAAAGTAAGAAGAAACTTTCTTATGGAGTTTTGATTCAATAATTAAAAAAATTGACTCACTACGGCATTGGTCAAAAAAATTGTATTTATAGATGAAGAAAAATCTAACTTGACGCCTAAACAATTTGAAACAAAACAGCAATCTAAAACAAAATAAAAAAAGAATCAAGACTTCCAATTCGTCTAAGATCTTCCGGCTCCCGATTGATCTATCAAATGATAGAATCTGATCCTAAAACTGACTGTGACGGCGAAACATTCGACTCTAGAGCACGAAATTTTTTTTCTGAATTATTATATCTCTTTTAGCATGATGGGATCAAAACCCGATAAGATCTATCGCAATCAAATTGATTTCTTATCTTTTCGGATCCGATCCATTAATATATTTTTTAGTTAAGACATCTACGTCATTCATGAACAACATGGCACATCAAGATAATTTCTTGCTAGCCATTGTTATGGTTTTCCATAAAGGTGTGACATCTGTGAAGATTTTGCTCCAAGATCCGTTTAGTTGGGAATAATCTGACATAGGAAAATGAATTTTATGTCAGATTATCATATTGGGTATGAAAAATGAAAGAAAGAGATGACAAAATAATTGATGGACTTTATAGTTATTTTTAGAGAGAGAAAATAAAATAAATACTGTGAGAAGCTGATATTTGATAATTTTTCGAATGGTGGTAATTCATACTTGATAAAAATATCTTCGATAAAACTGTATGTATAATCATTAAATTTATTCTAATATTTTTTTAAATTTTATTTAATAAAAAATTTTATAATAAAATAAAAATAAAAATAATATTATATAAAAATTTATATAATTATAATCATTATATCAATCAAATATAATAATTTTTTTATAATAATTTTTTAGATTATTTTGATAAGTTCCAACCGATGGATGAGAGGTCTTAAATGACGGGCGGTGGGCGGACAATATGAATCTCCCGTGAGCCCCACATCAAATCCTGTGGGTGCCTAATCATGTTTGTGGTATTAGGCTGGATGCGAAAGGTAAAGCAGAATGGTCTCCCATCCCCCTTCCTTCCTTGACAAGTGGCAAATAAAGAGTCCTTATCTCACCATCTTTTTATGGATAAACCCTATGGGACCGTTTCCATTTCTCAAATACTGTTCGCCTGGCTCCACCTTTGGTCTCCTATCTTTATTTAATCCAAACAGCATTACACATTTCCAGCTATTGGTTCATAGTCCATGGGTTTGAAAAGAGTGCAGGAGAAAAGCATATCATGTTGATAAAATTAAATTAAATTAAAACGAGGGGGAGAAAGGAGAGGACGCCATGCCAGCCAGGCTCGCGGGGTCGGGCAGCGGCGTGCGGTCGAGCTCACGCTCGCCAAGTCGACGCGGTTAAAAAGGCAAAAGGGCAGCGTGTTCCAGCTGGCGTATACCCAAAAAAAAAAAAAATCCATCCACTTCCATTCTGCCAGCTGCCCCTGCTGCTCACCTTATTTACGGAAACGCCCTTGTAGTGGATACTTACTGGCGTTTGGAACTATCTGGTGGTATTTTGCAGACCATGTGCATACTCGACGGAACCCGGTTCCCCAATGACCTGTCTGCCAGCTAGGCGCTCGTGGACTGCTGCTCTTTCGTGGATTGGTAAAATGAGCTAATGATTGAGTAATCTAACAAATTTATATTTAATTATATGGCTGCCTTCAAGTTAGATAAGCGCTGGTGGATCATAAAGTTCAAGAAGAGTAAATACTAAGTGTTTGAAAATAAATACGAATCAGGAGTAAACATTAACTCCACATAAATAAATGAGGAGGTATCTACTTCAATACTATCCCCAAATGATAAATATATAGTCTATAGAAATAAATGTAAACATTGTAGAAATAAACAAAAAATGATCTAGTCTACGGCGAGGGGGAGAGAGAATTAAAGTGCGTGGCGCATCCCAGGGATCATGGCCACTGATGCTGGTGGCATGTCCCTTCTCATCCCATTACAGTATGACGATTGCATGGAGAGACGAGAAAAAGGAATGAATGCAATCCCATCCCATCAATACTATGTCTCTCACTTTTTTTCAAGTGATGGTGGAGGGTTGCTGTTAATGCTGGGTTTTAAGCTTCAAGATGCATGCTAATCCGACTCTCTCTCTCTCTATATATATATATATATATATATATAGGGTCAGGGTGTTTTATTGGTTAGCTCCAAATTACACATGATGTATTTTTATAGAGTGATATTTTTTTTAAATTGGATTAAAAAGATCCTATATCAATAATTCAAATCACTGAATATGATCTACCATCTCTAAATTATTTACATATAACAAATCATATGATTTGAAAATCTACTATATCATATTTGATGGCTCAATTAGCAATATACAATCTTCATTATCCAATTGAAAAAAAAATATAATTCTATAAAAGTTACCTAGATATCGATCCTTGCACTATCTGTGTGTGTGTGTGCATATGCATGTATATATATACACGTGCATGGATGACTTTATTAATTATTATTAGAAACTTATAGTTTGAACTTATGAAATATTTGATATATGAACCAATGTATACATCGATTATTAAATCGAGTTCTCCATGGCCTTTTTTTCTTTCTAGAAGCATCTAGTATCTGCAATTTTTATCCAATTTCTTCTTTTTATACTAAGTCAAAACCCTTAGATGTTGGATCATCTATCTCAAAATCATGCCTTTGTTTTGATCATTCTTACCAAACTTATCCCTCCTCTCTTCCTTTCAAGCATTCATTTTTGGCCTACTCTATGGTTATCTCCCTTCCCGGTCCTCTTTCTTGATAGTTCAATAAGCTCCTTCTTTTTTTCAAACCAAAGCCAATAGCATAGTAGTGACTATTGAAAAAAAAAAAAATCATAGTATGCACTCTACCTGAACATATTTGCACTTCTAATGAACTTTTTAGATCAAATAAAACTTTTGTTTTGATTAAAATGTATTAGTCCCTATCCCTTATAAAGACAGTCCTACACGGGCACTGAATATGCTATAACATATTATATAAAAATTCAAGATAAATTATGTTTGTAGTCCTTAAACTATATCAGATTTTTTTAAATGATCTTTAAACTACAAAAACCTAAGTTTTAATTTCCGAACTTTCTAAACCATTTTAATATTATCCTTCCGATGATTTTCAATGACTTTTTCTCACCGATTTACTTCTTTCATCTGAACCGATGCTTACGTGGGCAATCAAATGCCCCGTATGAATCGCAAAGCATTAAAAAAAAAAGAAGAATGAAGAAGACTAAGTGTTCTCCTTCCTCCTGACCGATCCATTTGCCCACACTACCACCACACCCCCACCCACCCTTGTGCCCACCCGCCGCATGCCCTGTTTTGGTTCCTACCAAAATAGGAGAGGGAGAAAGTAAGCATGCGTAAGAGAGGCAAAGAGAGAGAATGAGAGAGGGTGCCGGAGAAGAGGAGAAGGGGGTTTTTTGTTTCCACTGAACAGGGGAGGGAGAAGGGGTTTTGGTTGTTTTTTTTATTTTTCTTTTTTACTTTCTTCTGCGATGGGTTCGTGCGGTTGCCCTCGCATCCTTCCTCCCCTCCAATCTCCCTCTCTTCACCTCGCCACCGTCATCGCTACTCGCCTCCTTTGCCCTTCTTCCTTTCTCATCATCATCAGAGACCGCTTGTAGTGAAATTCTGAGCGACGATGATTGATCGTTCACCCTCAATGTCGGAGAGGAGAGCCAGGGTAGGTGGGGGTGCGGTCGAAGGGGGTGCAGCCGAAGGGGGTGTGGCGGGGGGGACATCGGGGCGTGACAGGGGGGTGTGTCGGGGCGGGCGGGGGTGTGGTTGGAGTGGTCGGTCGGGAGGAAGGAGAAGAAGAAGAATGAAAAAATAAAAAAAATAATAATAATATATTATTTTTCATGCATCGAATTTATAAAAAATAAAAATAATAATAAAATATTATTTTTTTATTCTAGATTAGCACGGTGACTACCACATAAGTATTGATGACCGCCATGTAGGATTTTCGATACGAGAAAAATGCTGGAAATAAGCGAAAGGCAACATTAAAGCGGTTCAGAAAGTTCGGAAACTAAAATTTAGGTTTTTGTAATTTAGAGATCACTTAAAAAAATTCGATATAGTTTAAGGACTATAAACATAATTTATCTAAAAATCAAAGGTAATGACTCTAGTACCAAATAAAAAAAGAAAAAATTAAGCATCGAAGATTGAGGCATAAATTAAGCATAGAATGTTATATATCAATCACAAACAACCATATATTTTTTAGCTCCAGTTATCGACATGTGTATCTCATAATTTAGGCAACATCCAGCATTTGGCTCTTCAAATCCCAAGGGACACATCTTCAACTAATACAAAGGCAATTAGATACAATTTATTAGGTGAGTAATATGATGCCTTCAACTTAATAGCACCAAAATCTCATCCATTTAGCTAATCTATTAATTTACTCGACCATCATGTTGTTTGTTGAGAAGTTTTGGCAAAACTATTTACATTAATAGCTTCACTATGTGGGTAGGAAATAAAAAGCTCGATATTTTTAGTAAAAAGAAATACTAAATTTGGAACAAACTCGAGCATTATTAACCTAATAAGTAGTTGAAATCTTATTATCCATTTCTAAACTTTAAGACACAAAAAAACAAAAAAAAATGTTATACAACTAAACATATTTATGTGTAAGTATAATGTCTCAGCAAGTAAAAAAGATATCAAGTAAGAATTATTAGAGATAAACTCGATGGTACAAAAAAAAAGTTTGAATCATAATTTCACACTCAAGATATAGGTGCCTTGTTTAGGTTATACCTGACATACATTATTACTATTGATTGATGCTTGTATTGTGATGTGAATAAAATATATATGGGGCTCTCGAGGTGTATCAGCAAAATCTCTTCCCATATCAAATCTTATGGAAAAGATCAAAAATTACATATTTGAGTTTCAACGAACCACACAGAAAACCTCAATACTTCATAACTACCCAAAAAGAAAATACTTCATAACTACTCAAAATATCTATTAGAGGGAAGGATTGGATGTTCTTGCTATGAAAAATAAAAAGAAAAAGAAATCAAATGTCTTTATAAAATCTATGCACATTTTTTCAAAATATAAGTAGAAAGGAAAAATCACTTACATGGGACAAGTGGATGTATGTGTGCTATCTTGTTCTTCTTATGCGAATCTACTTTCTTTAAAGAGCCTTTGAGATGGATTGGATCCCACGGAACTTGTTTAACCAACCAAAAAGCAACTGTTATCTTGTTCGCACATCTTTTCTTTTCAAACCAGCAAACAATATTATGAAGAAACTATTATCTTTTTATTTTATTCATAGTAATTTCAGCCCAATAGATGTAGGCGCATCATTTCAGAACGAGTCATCGGCAAAAAAATAAGTTTCTCGATTATTAGATCCAATTCAACTCCCAAATCAAAGTAAACTGAGTAACTACATTGGACAACCTGAGGTCTTATGTTCTTGCATGACATTTAAACCATTTGTTCCTGATCTACAATCCCATTTTATTTTCTTATATCAAGCACTTTCATAAATGACAATTTAGGAACAAATTATAAAGCTTCAGCTTTCCAAAAGATATTTCACGTTTAATTTGTGCTTTTATTGCAATCTTTCACGTGTGCACATCTCACAAAAAAAAAAAATAATCCGAAATAATCCGAAGAGTAGGAGTCCTACCGTCAGACTGATCCACAACGAGCGGCGCCATCCAATTCACTTTTTCCTGATAGATATGTATGGCATAGAATTTTTTTATTTTTACGTTTTGAATTTGTCACTCATTCTGTTATCTTTTATATCTATCCAAAAAAAAAATCCTTAAACGCGGCAAAGATAGTATTGAGATTTGAGAATGGCATTTACGTTAATAGAAAGAATACCAAGCCCTTTGTCGCAGCGGGCGAGCCTAAATTTTAACCCAAGTAAACCGAGACGATGGTTAAAATCCAACCCCAGCAAAGCGGAAACAGTTCACCTTCGTGTTTATCCTCCTCTCTCTTTCTTGCCAACTGACGTTTCTCATCTTAAATACAAGAAAGAAGGAACGAAGGAATTCGAACCCAAGCCCAAAAGACGATTTTCCAACAAGATAGAGAGCTCTGTATCTTCTCCGATTCCTCCAGAGAAGCTTCTCTTCTCCCTCCTCTGTTCTCAGCCTGCGGTGATCGCCGCGTTCTCAGGTACGTGCTCTTCGAACGAGGCTCTACCGCTTCTCTTCAACCCCTGTGATGGATTCCATGGCTTCTTTTTGCTGTTTTTGCCCTCCATTTCCTCATAGATTCATAAAGATGCCGTCTTTTCCCGATTGTATGTTGGGTGGTGTCCGATTTGCTTCCCTGTGTGCAGAGGCTTTTCTGGAAAGCCAATCGATTATGGAAATCTGTGGGGTGATATAGTAGATATCAAGTCACTGCGGTGATTTCGTTAGTTTTTCTATTTCTGGGATGATTTGAAGCTTTTTTCTTCATTTTTTCCCCTCATTTTCCTGGTATTATATCGGACGAATTCGTCGAACTTTTTTGGAAAAGACGATGATTTTCAGTTTCTATTTCTGGAAAATGTGGGCATTTTTATCTCTCTATATATAGGAGAAGGAGGGTTGATCCGAAGATGGAAAAAAGGGTTTCTACGGCGTTTTCAGTACAACTCCAATCGGAAAAGATAGATTACCTATGTTTCGTAAGATCGTTATTTTTATTGTTCTTTCTTGAAGTAAATTTCCTGTGATTCCTAATTTCAGCAAGGATTTTTTTTTTTCGTTCCTACATAACTGCCTGCAAAGATGATGTCAATGTAAGTCCTCTATATCAGATAAAAGAGAGAAAAATAAGCTTAAAACACGGCCTTTTGCATTTTCCTCCCCAGTTTCTACGTGGTGTCTGTGAGAAATCTTTGGCTTTTGGTCATGGATATTGGCTGTTTTTGGGGCCCATGACTTTTAGGATTGTACAGGTATGTGCTGTGTTGACCCTATAGGTGTTTGGTTTCGTAGCTGAACTTGAAGGTTCAAAGTTTGCTGTAGCAGTGAACGCGTGTGCTTTGCTGTCACTGATGGCTTCTATGTGTGTTCCTTGAGTTAGAGAGGAGGTAATATGACGGAAGATTATAGCTTAATTGATCTAGAAGGGGGCGCTAACAGTACATATGAGAGAAGGGTCTAGTATGTGGCTATGAGTTTGTCAAGAGTGGAGGGGCCTAGGGATTCTTGTGACTCGTGAAATCATACAAGAGGAAGAAGAAGGGGCGGATTGGGTTTGGGAAGAGGGTGGGTTGGTGGTAGGTTTGTAGTCGGTCTTGAGATCAGTAGTAGTTACTTTATCCAAACAGGTCATGTGTATGGTTGCAGGATCTCCTGCATCTGCCTTTTTCTTAGTCAGTCATTAATTACCCATGCCCATATATAATATAGATATTGCCTCTTAGAAGAAAGTGATGATCGATCACCTCATCTTCACATGTTGGCTGGTAGTTCTTCATTCAGAGCTTATGCCAATTAAAAGATGCCTTTTGTTCAATATATGATGGAGATGTAAGCTGTAGGTTCCTGTGCTTTTATGAAATGATTTGGATGCCGTATATATTTAAATGTTCTAAGATAACAATTAAAAAAAGAAAATCAAATATGGAATTTTGTCCTAGAATAATGCTTTGGGCTGCCCGTTTTGTGCATACATAGTTCACTTTGCCATGTGACATAAGGTGATTAGTGTAATGTGTGGAAATTCCTGCGTTACATGGGGTTGATTGAATGCTGAGTTGCCAAGCAGACATGTTTATAGGTCGGGTTGAGCCAGATTGTGAGTAGGTGACTCAATTTAGTTAGACCCGAGCTTGGCTTGGCCCTGCCCTCATGCCTATTTCCAGGCCCAAGCCCGGCCCTCACTTAGGCTTTGGGCTTTGAGCTTTGAGCTAAGCCTTAGGCTGAGTGAACCCTTTTTTTTTTTCCTTCATTTTTTTAGATAAAAAGATACTTAGGTATACTTAAAAAAAATGCTAAGAAAAGTGTTTTAAAATTCTAAATATAAATTTAGCATTTTCTGTGATATTGTTTTGTGAATTCATGTGTGGAGCAAGCGATCTCAAAGAATATTTAATAGTAAAGATGAGCCCTTATATCCAAAATCAACGGTTTGAGGGCTCAATATCGAATACAAAAAGGAACAGGTGATAAAAATGTCGTACCTGCATTGCATTTGATTATGTTCTACAAAATTGCACTTCATGGAATTTTGGTACAGTGCTAGCAAAGGTACTTTCGTGTTCATGTGTATTGATGTGCTGTATATGCATGCTTTAGGGCAGGGTCGGATAAGACGGATCAAGTTTAGAAGACTTCAGCATCTTCTTGTAATCTTTGAATGTCCCAATAAAGATCTGACCTCTTGTGATATATCCACAGTTTGCCTGCACTTCCTGATTTTAGATGTTCATCATGCCTTATTTAGAACCAGATAAATAACAATAGAACAGACGTAACTTTGTAATAGAAAATTGCATGTTGATATAAACCAAATTGCCATGGTAGTGGATGTACCACTAGCATCCCATGGAGTAGGACAAGACCCTGGATGAGTGCCTCAACAATGTCCAAGTCCAACAACACGATCACACACTTCCATATGCTTGATTCCAGTGAGGTGATCCACCTCGTATTACATAAACCCACTTGTTCCATCAACAGAAAACCAACATGAATTAATAGATATCAATCAGAACCTAATCATCCAACCAAATAAGATCACGTTACCAGGATAAAAGAACACAATAATACAACCAAATCAACCCTAATAGATCCACACATAATCTGGGAATACCTGAGGCATGAACTGAAGGGATAGGGGCAGCTCCTTGGTCGCTCAGAGAGGAGGATAAGACAAAGAAGAGGAGAGGGGGTCAGTTGACATTGATGGTGATGTAGAGCTGGCTGAAGACCGTCAAGTGACTTGTCTGGGCTGGGTGGTGGGAGCAGCAACTGCACTGCCATTGGCCTGGGAGGAGATGGGGGTCCACTCATATTGACGATGGTGTAGAGGAGATGGTGGGAATGGTTGCTGATATTGCCCGTCCACTGTAAATTGCATTTGTTAAAAAGCAAGAAGTTTCTGATTGCTGATATTTGTCCCCCAAATCAGGATGCCAACTATTTTTTCTCTTAGATTTTACGGGTCTAATGTTGACATTTAGTGCCAACATTTACCTAGTTGGCAGCATTTTACAAGGGCAGCAGCACCTGATTTTTATGTAACCTGTTTCCTATCCATGCATTCCTATATTTAGCATACATTACTTCATAAAAGCAATTAACTTGGCTGGAGAGCTCTTTGCAGCGATTCTTTTGATTAGATCATATCAGAGTAATGGGTGGCTGCAATGTGCCAATAATTTTTCACTGCTCTATTCAATTATCTGCTAACATTTTTGTTTCTCTGTATTTTACTACTATAGAGATCTTCAATGCCTGCTAATTCAATTGATTTTGATAATGGAGATTGGATGGTTTTAGAGTTGATCAACAATTAGTGTTGCATAGACAGGGCTGATATGGGACTGTGTTGCATCATGTTTAATAGCCTTTTAATTTTGAATCCCAATTTAGTTTATGCCATGTAGTTTTAACTTTTAATCCCAATTTAAATTTCCCATGCATCTAAACTACCATCTTGAACTAGAATTCAACTATAGGAATGAACTGGTGCAACTTGGCTATATTATCTTCAACTTGAATTTCAGCCTTACATATATCACTATATTAAAGTTTTTTTAAAAAAAAGAATTCAAGGTAAAATTTAGATAAACAGCCTATTCCCTCCCCCCCCCAAAATAAGTAAATGAATAAAAAGAAAAGAAAGAAAGCAAGTGAGACAGTCGTGGCTCTGAATACCTCAACTTTTTTCTGAGAAAGGTTAAACCAGGTTATTTACAACAGTGGGATGTGTTTTGGGTCCAGAATGCCTATTTTGCCCTCAGCATTCCACTCAGAACCCAGGAGCTCCATTATCATCCATTTCAGGTACATATTGGGGTGCATTCGGTATTTTCCATTTAAGGATATAACCAAACAGACACTGATAGCAATGTGTATTCTTTACAATTTATAGCACAGTCTTGGCCTATGCTTGTGGGGCTTTCTTCTCTTGAATACATCATGAAATCTTGGATGCAGAGTGGTGTGGCATAGTTAAATATTTGATGATGTATAGGTTTTTTGTACAATTTGTTCTCTACATATGAAAGCCCCAATCATTTTTTTTTGCAGTCTTCACATCCTGTGTGATTGAACCTTATTTAGCTATTGATATGATTGGTTCACAGCAATTACATAAATATCAGTAAATGCATGTACTGCATATGAACTGATTGCCATTTAAACATCCTTTGACATACATGCTATGACATTGATGTGGATGCTATAAGTTGACCCTATACTAGACTCTATCTTATGTCATGCTGGTGTAATTCTTGGATACTCTTTAAGCTTAGAGGTTAGCTTTTTCAAATTTTTAATTGCAAAAACAAAAACTTAATTATTAGTTTTCTTATATATCTGTTATTTCTGCTTTCAGAGGTGAAGAAATTCACGAATTGGGAGGCAACTGGTTTAAATTTTTTCTGCATATATGAGCTTCAGGACTTGACATCCAAGTCTGTTTTTTGAATAGGAATCTTACTTCTACAGCTTGTTATTGAGAACCTTAAACTATTGGGCAATGATGGTGTCAAAATCATGTGCAAACCTTTTTGATATGGGATCTAATGGTGCTTTTGACTTCAATCAGGCTGTTAGGTCACTTCCTAGAGTGATGACTTCTCCTGGTATTATTACGGATATAGATGGGGTTATGAGCAGTGATGAGGATTCTGATACTTCGACTTCTTTGTTCTGTGATCGGAAAATCATAGTAGCAAATTTCCTTCCACTTCATACTTCAAAGGATCAAACCAATGGAACATGGTGCTTCACATGGGATGAGGACTCACTTCTGCTGCAGCTAAAAGATGGCTTTTCTTCTGATACTGAAGTTCTCTACATAGGTAGTTTAAAGGTTGACGTAGATGTTAGTGAGCAAGAAGAGGTCGCTCAAAAGCTCCTTGAGGATTACAGGTGCATACCCACTTTCCTCTCTCCAGATCTCCAAAAGAAGTTCTATCATGGCTTCTGTAAACAGCAACTATGGCCTCTTTTCCATTACATGCTTCCCATCTGCCTTGACAAGGGTGACCTTTTCGACCGTTCTCTTTTTCAGGCTTATGTTTCTGCCAATAAAATATTTGCAGACAAGGTTGTAGAGGTTATCAACTCAGAAGAGGACTATGTATGGGTTCATGACTATCACCTTATGCTGCTCCCCACTTTCTTAAGGAGACGACTGAACCAAGTGAGGCTTGGTTTCTTTCTCCACAGCCCATTTCCCTCCTCAGAGATCTATAGGACACTGCCAGTTAGAGATGAAATCCTCCGGGCATTGCTTAATGCTGATCTTATTGGTTTTCAGACATTTGATTATGCTCGGCATTTCCTTTCTTGCTGTAGCAGGATGTTGGGCCTGAACTACGAATCTAAGCGTGGTTATATTGGATTGGAATACTTTGGCCGTACAGTTAACATCAAGATTCTCTCAGTGGGAGTTCACATAGGCCGGATTCAATCGGTGTTAAATTTTCCTGAAACAGTTACTAAGGTTCAAGAGATCGAGCAGAAATTCAAGGGGAAGAAATTGTTATTAGGTGTAGATGACATGGATATCTTTAAAGGCATCAGTCTGAAATTGCTTGGATTGGAGCTTTTACTGGAGAGGTATCCCAAACTAAGAGGAGAGGTAGTCCTTGTACAAATTGTCAATCCTGCAAGAAGCATGGGAAAAGATGTGAACGAAGCAAGAGAGGAAGCAATATCTATAGCTAAAAGGATCAACCTTTCCTATGGTGCTCTTGGTTACGATCCGGTGCTCCTTATTGACAACCCTATTCCTTTTTATGAAAAAATTGCCTTCTATGTGGCAGCAGAATGTTGCATTGTAAATGCTGTTAGAGATGGCATGAACTTAGTCCCATATGAGTACATTGTCTGCAGACAGGGAACTGAGGAGATGGATAAACGTAGGGGTGTTGGTTTGGAGTTAACTCGCACAAGCACACTTATTGTCTCCGAGTTCGTAGGTTGCTCTCCATCTCTTAGTGGGGCTTTCAGGGTCAACCCTTGGAGCATTGACGATGTGGCTGATGCTTTATATCAAGCAACTGACTTGTCAGTATCTGAGAAGCAACTGCGTCATGAAAAACATTACCGCTATGTCAGCTCCCATCATGTTGCTTATTGGGCCCGCAGCTTTGACCAAGATCTGGAGAGAGCATGTAAAGATCACTACAACCGAAGGTGCTGTGCCATTGGATTTGGCTTAGGTTTCAGAGTTGTTGCCCTTTCTCCTAGTTTTAGAAAGTTGTCCTTTAATCACATTATTTCCTCATACAAGAAAACCCATAGGAGGGCAATATTTTTGGATTATGATGGTACCCTTATTCCTGAAGCATCTATCAATAAAACTCCAAGTGCAGATATTGTATCCATCCTGAACAACTTGTGCAGTGATCCAAAAAATACTGTGTTTATTGTCAGTGGAAGAGGACGGACTTCTCTTGGTGAATGGTTTGCACCCTGTGATGCCCTTGGTATTGCTGCTGAACATGGCTATTTCATTAGGTATGTCAAGTAAACTTCTTATTTTGTCTGGCTGACCTTTTTATGATACCATCTGAGCTGCTATTGTTTATTTTTTTTCCTTCTATAGATGGACAAAAGCCACTGATTGGGAATCTAGTTCAAGTGTTGTCGACTCTGACTGGAAGAAGATTGCAGAACCTGTTATGAGATTATATACTGAGACAACAGATGGCTCCTATATAGAACCAAAGGAGAGCGCATTGGTATGGCATCATCAGTATGCAGATCCTGACTTTGGTTCTTGCCAAGCCAAGGAACTGTTGGACCATCTTGAGAGTGTTCTAGCAAATGAGCCAGTGGTTGTTAGGAGAGGTCAGCACATCGTGGAAGTTAAACCTCCGGTATATATTTTCTGCTTTGGAACCTTTTTCCATGTTTTTTGTTTCCTGATCTTGTCTATTGCTGTTTCCTGCTGGTAAGAATTAAGAGAAATGATTACATGCAGGGAATTAGTAAAGGGCTGGTTGTGGAGAAGCTTATCAGAACGTTGGTCAATAGTGGGAAGCCACCAGATCTTGTGATGTGTATTGGGGATGATCGATCTGATGAGGACATGTTTGAAAGCATCAATAGTACATCTTCAAGTAATCTATTTCCTGCAGTTCCAGAAGTGTTTGCATGCACGGTTGGACAAAAGCCGAGCAAGGCCAAGTATTATCTCGAAGATAGTGGTGAAGTGATAAGATTACTGCAAGGCATTGCTGCTGTTTCAAGGCCAAAAAATAAGATAACCCACAATCAAGTTTCCTTTGAAGGGCCGCACGAAGTGGATGATTAAGCCTATTCCTCCTTTAGTTACTGGTGACAGCCTGTACATTCTGATGGTCTACATCTTCTGAAATCCATATATCTTAGCATATTCTAATGTTTGGAGTTCATCTTTGGGATCCTGACTTTGATAAAGCCTTTTCTGTCATCACATTCATAGGCAGTACGCATTTGAACAGCAGGGCTAATGACTGACTTGGATATGATTGAAGGTGCCGACATTGAAGGCAGTTTTGAAAGTGCAAGGAATGTTTGAGGTATTCTTTTGCGACATTTCTAGAAGTCCGAGATGCAGGAGACACCATTATTTTGTATAGGAACTGGCACATATAACCAATTAGCCAAACGTTAGTGAATACAGTTTTCTAACTTCAGAGCTTTTGTTCACTTGCTTGAATCTGTTTTTTCGGACGCAATGTGTATATATATATATACATATTTATAAAAAATTCTCATTTGTGTTTTCATTCTCGTGGTCAACCTTCTTAATCCGAAGATCTAAAAATCCTACGGCATTTTGGACTGTTAAGAATGGATGATGCTCGTGTTATCATATTGCGAGGTGGTGCAGATTGTTGGGGGCATGATTACCTGTGGCCCTAGCATCTCCTGAGGTAGTAGTGGATTTGTTATGAAAAAATGGTGCAGATTAACTTTTAAGGGCACACTCGACCTCAACAAAAATGGTGCGTACAAGCCGAACATGTAGTGCAACAGAATTTCTTTCTTCGGTGGAGTTGGGTATTGGAGGTGTGATCCTGTTTGCTGGATGTAAAATGAATGGCCTCGCACTGATGTTGGGCTGTTAGTCTCCAGTGTAATCTTAAATGAGGTTTGAAAGATATATGACTTCCACCTGGCCCTTGAGCAGGTCATTCTTCGTGTTCTTTATGGCATCAGTCCTTGGATCTTCTTTGCCAGGCTGTGAATGGGTCCTTCATTATGGACGAATACGGGATGTTGCTTTGTCTCCGTGCTTCTTGATGTTTGTATACCTTTGGTTTTACCGGCCAACATCATTGGATTTTTCATGCCATTACTTGCTTTCTGTGGAAAATTTTGTTTTTGTAGGGTTAATGCTCCAGCACAAATGCTGGTTTGGGCACTGCTATTTGTTCTTGCAGCTCGGCATGCTGGGTCTTTCTCCATCTCTGTTCTTGCTGCTCGTCATGGCTAGGACGACAGTGCCGGCGGTCAACCTCAATGTTCTGTGGGGTCTGCTTGGCAATATGACTCGGCGTGCACCGCCCTCTCTACCGTAATGCCAGGGGTAATGCCTTGTGGACCATTGGGCCTGGTTGGCCAATGGTAAACCTTGTGCTTGCTTCCACTGGCTTGACGTAGCATAGAGGACTTCTAGCTCCCTAGCATCATTTGGGTCTCTTATTGGTTCCCTCTTTAATTTGTTCTCTTGTCTCTATTCAGTGGGCGATGGGCATTGAAACCATTTCGTATGGAAGGCTGATCAAGGGTATGGCGAGCTAATGTATTCAGCGGTCGATCTTATTTCTTCACTGTTTTTGGTTCCGGTTGGTTGAGATCTGGGAGATTTTCTTTCGTCACAGCAAACAGCATCTTATATCCTAATCGCTCAAGGCCAAAAAAAAAAATAAAAAAAAAAATAAATAATTTATTTGATAATAATCACTTTTACTAAAAAGAATAATATTTTTAGTAGAGTCTAGAAAATCCACTTCTGGACTTCTTCTTTTAAGAAATAATATCAATCATTGGATCATATCTCGCATCAATCATAAAGCATTTCAATTTTTTTTTTTTCATTTGTTTGTACGGATTCATAGTAGCTAACTGACTATATTGCGTGGTCCAATGGTGCATATATTGCGTGGTCCAATGGTACATATGGTGAAAAATGATGAATTATTTTTTTCGTACCAAAAATACAACCCAAAACCCACACCTCAAGGATCTAGCGGAAGCAGCTGCTTGAGGGCCTACCAAAAATTACTGGGAGTGTTGCATTTGGTCCTACGATTTTTCTTTTTTTTCTTTAAAAAAAACAACAAAAAAAAGGAATACCATGCAACGTCACCATCATTTCACTAAAACGACTTATCCCAAGTATATTGAACTGAAAATTCTTTTCTATCAATTTGAGATCTTGTATTATTTTCAGCCAGCATGCACATGTGCACTACGAAGCCAGAAAGATAATCTGAATTACAGAAAGTGGATATGGATTGGGATTCTGATCTAATTACAACACCCATAACCAAGCCTAGTTGAAGCTACTAAAAGGGCTTGTCAATCTAAATCCAATCTGTCTATTCAAAAACTAAATGCAACATCTATATTCAATAGGTAACATGATTTGGCATATATAACTCGTTTAGTAAGCAAATGACATTGGGTTGGGTCTATGATAGCTTGTCGACCTCTTTTGAGTAAGTCCATTGATTCATAAATCAAAGTATGTAAAACACATTTTAAATTGATCAATGTATTCAATAGACTTTCTTTGAAAAAGTAGATCAGGTATGATATCATAAATTTGATACAATTTTCAAACAAATCAAATCAAGTTAGATGGATCAGAACTCCAAGCTTGAACTTGATTTATTTAGGACTGACTTAGTTGCTAGAAGATCTTATCAATTGGTAAAATTCTAAGCGTCTCTATGATTTTTTTTAGCGCAAGGGAGGGGAGGAGACCCGCAAACAAAAGAAAAAGATTACCATCCCCTTGAGCCATCACAAAGTAATTTACATATAAAATCTTCTAGCATTCAAACAATCTCTTAATGAATATATTTAGCAATTCAACTTATATACCACACAAATTTGAATATGTCAAATTTGGAGCTGCTTATTTCCAATTGTTACGTGTTGGATTGGCGGATTAGATAATGGATTACCACCCGTGACTTCGTTGACATCATACTTGGATTAGAATCATCCAGATAATCCCAAGATCTGCAACTCTTCTTTGCGAAATGTCCTGATGGTTGTCTTTTCCGTCACCAAAGGTGGCGATGTCCATGTCCATATGGTGAGTTGGTCCATTCAACATAGCCGCTTGTCACTTGCGTATGCCCGACACAATCAATGCAAAAGAGATCTCAAACTATCCAAAAAAAGGTGTGCCTGTCAATCTCAAGGACCCCTCCTATCATTCCAAGAATCTTATGATTAAGTTCAAGATTGATTGAATAATTTACTGATACTCAAGGAGAAGTTCGGTCCAGCTTCCATCCCTTTCAATTCTCCTGTATTTGAAAGACTGAAATTAACAGTTTGTTAGAAAAGGGTCCACCAATTCCCAGCACACAGGTTAGCAAAGTTTGATCGGCCCAATTCAACTCAATTTGAGATATTTTCGGTACAAATTAGCACTAATCCCAGCGAAGTATAGCCATCATATACTGTGCTTAGCACTGCCTCGGCCATGTCCCTTTGCCTACCAACTGTACCAAGTAGAGTTTCTAGATGTTTGTGAAAGGGGGGGCGAAAAAAAAAGGAAATCTATTCGTGGCATCCAAAGTTAGCTTGCAGAAAAGAGAGAGAGAGAGAGAGAGAGAGAGAGAGAGAGAGACAGCAGTGGTTTTCATTTTGTCGCAATGCGATAAAGATGAAAAAGAAAGATTCACAATAGAAGCATGGCACAGAGTTCAGCAGTGGAGGAGAAAATAAATAATTAATAATGATACGGATCTAGTGAAGCCCAGAAGAAATCCACAAGCAATATGGTATGAATATTATGTGAATCCAGTTCTATCGCAGTCGAAAGCCAGTTTTTGCCCCTGCGAGAACTTGTCCGGGCACCGGGTGAGTCAGCCTGCCGCGATCCAATCGCCAAGGAACTGCCACGGCGGTAACCAGTTGCCCGACATCACCCGGCACGCGCTGCTGCTGGACCGCTCAACAGCCGTACCGAGGCCTGGCCGGGCTGCTAAACGATATGTACCAGTTACTGCCGTTGCTACCTTCTACAGTGCATCCATCATTCTAGGCTTGTTACATTTAATCAAAATCCAAATGTTACCAAGCCAATCGTCCATACTCCCAAAAATGTAATGTACTGTACTGGAAGCAACATCTCGTTCTACAGTGTATGCCGCTTTTGATCAACCTAAATCTAGTTAGATGTGATCATGCAAAAGCTAAGTTGGTATGGCAACAAGTTTGGTTGCATCCTCTAGGCTTTTTTTTTTTTTTTTTTTTTTTTTTGAAGAATCTAAGGGCTATGGTAAATGTCAGATTGCCCTCGCAATAAACAAAAGACTAAGCATCATTTCATGTTCCTCTAAAACTAGAAGCATCATTTCAGATAAATGAAGAAATCTCACATTATTTTTATTTTCATGAAAACAATTCACCCTTTTTGTTTTAAAGAACGTGTTTTAGGTTTCATTGGACCGTTTTTTGGTTGGTCACATGGATTTATTATACGTGCATCCATCATCAATACTAGAGGCCTGACACGTTAGACTCTAGCTTTGGAGTCTACCTTGTGCTGGACTTCCACCGCACCAGCGCACTCGCGGAGAGGCCTCGTGCCGGACTTCTGGCTTCTGGTTTGGTGATAAAAGGCTGCAGATGTTGCCGGACCCCATTGCTTTCCCTTCATACATAAAATAAAATAGATATACGTACCGTCTATTGATTTGAGGATACGACCATAATATTTCTATAAAAGTTAAAGTAGATTATTTTTATAAATCACCTTTTTTACAAAAACAAAAATGTTTGTTTTCCTACAAAATTCCCAAAATCTAAGATGCATTAGGTCTGTTCAGAAGCAACTAGCATTCTCTTGTATTTTAAAAAATTGATGGAGACCACATCTAGAAAACTGAAAAAACAAGGTTGTTTTTTACTTCAAAGCAAGGCTTGAAATAATAGCTATTCACAATTAATAAAGATAGCAATTGTTAGTTAATCATGCAATGTTCAGTTGTGTAAAAATATCCTTTTAAAAATCCAAATCTCTCTACTAGTTAGAGAAATTAATCTTTATTCAATCACAAACTGTATTCTCATGGTTGTTTTATTTTTAATTATCTAGATACAAAAAAACATAAAGGCAAATAGCAGTCATTATAATCATCATAATAGTCGGTAATGATTTGAATAAAAGACCATTATAAGTTTCCAACAGTATTTATTGTGCAATTAAACCCTAACACAATCATTGCTAATTGGTTGAATCCAGTGCACATGCTAAGAACGGTGCACATGATCATCCATGAGCTCATGCCGTTGTGCAAGTCCTTGGCAAGCCATCAGAAACCGAGATCCAACCTCCCACGGCACCAGAGAGGCGGCAGCAGCAGCATCAGCATCGTCCCATCCCACCTCGGGCCACCCACCGCCGAGCACGCCACCCGAGGCTCATCCTCCCTGGCCCTCCATCTCATCAGCTTTTGAGACCATCTCTTCCGTGGGCCTCTCTGCTGGGCCCTGGACCACTCATCTCCACAGTGCCTGCCACTCAAACTATTTACGACGACCAAGCTCAATTCCCGCACAACCAACCAAATGTGTAGCTGTATTTAACCCAATTATTATAACAATCATAATAATGAAGTTTGTTTAACAATAGATGTCTCTAACAAAGACAAATCCAGAGCATGGTTAGAGTTTATTAAAGGCAATATATATACATAAATCACTAACTTGAGAGTTAAATAGTCATAATAACTGTCCGCTAGGCTAGAGGTTAAGAGGAATGACACACACAGTATAAGAGCATCCAGTCCTAGTGGAAGGAATAGAGTAGGCAGAAGAAAAGCAGCTGGAGGCAGGGTTCCCTCCATTTTCCCACATCAAAACAAAAATCACATGCAATTATAGAAAGAGGAAGAAAGAGAGAGAGAGAAGGTTGTGGAGGAATATATCCGAAGGAGCCCACAGGAAAATAAAGGATGGTGGATGTTACTGGTGAGGGAGAGAAAGAACCATGAGCGGGAAGCCAAAAAGTAATAGAGCCCCTATCTTGAGACTTGTGATCGAATGGTGGATAAAATAAATAAATAAATAAAAGTAAAGAGAAATTTCCAGCCTTTCACTAGCACTAGCTGCTTAGACTGCCAACTCAAGTAGCCAAGGTTCCCAAGTTTAGCAATGGAGTCTTAAAAGCTTAAACTTCAATAAGACATAATTAAACTAAATTACCCCCGATCACGTGATGAATCTCCCTTTCTTTTTTTTTTTTTTCCTTCCTCCCCTCTCCTCACACTATACCAACGCTCCCCCTCTTCTCGTCTGTACCTGAATCCAAAAAATTAGAGAGAGAGAGAGAGAGACGAGCGAAGGGAGGGCAGTGTGAGCCACACTCTCCCACTTTGCTTTTCCTTGCAAGTTCCATAAACTAAAAAGAAAAAAGAAATTAAAAAGGGAGCAAAAGATGAGAGATTTGATGGGGTTGTTCTTCTTCTTGCTTTCCATCATCTAAGCCCTATAGAGGACTCACTCAGATGGCGTGTACCTTCTAGTCTCTCTGTCTCTCTCCTCTTCTTTGATTCCTCTTTTTCGGAGTCTTTAGTCCTTCAGAGAGGAGGAGGAGGACGAAATGGAGGAGGAGAAGAAAGGCATTGCCGCGCTCCTTCTCTTGATGGTTTTTCTCAGTGGGTTTTGCTCTGTTTCTGCTGCTTCTCCAGCTAGTGAGTATCCCTTTCTTGCTCTGTTTCTTTTCCCTGTTTTCGCTTCGTTCTTGGCCGCATCTTTCGCTCAATGTCTTTGTTTGCTTCTTATGTAGTGGTGGTGAGTGGGGTTTTCTCCAATGCGGCGTCTGCTCTCTTGAAGCGGCTGTGGTCGCTGAAATCCACCACAAAGCCTGGTATATGTCTTTGATTTCTTGGATTTTTCGGGGTTTTGGTTTCTTTTATTGCAATGTGATGATGAGGTTTGATTTGATCGGATTTTTTAGCGATTTCTGGTCGTTCGATGATGAAATTCGAGAGCGGGTACACCGTGGAGACGGTGTTCGACGGGAGCAAGCTCGGGATCGAGCCTTACTCTGTGGAGGTGACTCAGAGTGGGGAGCTTCTGGTTCTGGATTCTGTGAACAGTAATATCTACAGGATTTCGCTGCCATTGTCCAGATGTGAGTGGGGCTTAAATCGTCTTGAATCCTATGCTAATCAGCGTACTTTTTGTGGTGGTGTTTGTAATTTGATGAATTTTGTAAGGAATGCAATCTTTGGAGCTTAATCTGGTGATGTTGATGGTTGGTGAGCTTTGGAGTCAACCTTACGTCATTCTGTCTTATAGTGGGATGTCATATGTTTTTGAGGAAACCCAATTGGATTTGGCTGAGATTTTCTTTTTTAAATGGTTTTTTCCGTTTGTTTTAAGATTTCGATTGTAAATTTGTAATTCCAATTTCATGCACAACATGACCTAATAATTGTTTCGATCCCACTTTTGTTTTAATTCTAGTTACGTTTGTTCTTAGAAATTCAAAAATTTTGTAGATAATTGCATTTTCTTTGTTCATCTTTTTAAATGATCTATCTTTTCATCTGCTCAATGGTCGAGATTTTAAGTATATCAACCGTTGCTTATGAAATTTTAAGTATCTCATCTATTGTTTATGTTCTCTTTTTTAATTAAAAGAAAATTCTTTCACAGAACTTCTAGTAATTTTTCTTATGTGTCCATCTACTGCAGCTGATATCGTGGATTTGCCCTTTCTGTTAAGCACTCTATTGTATTTAACTCTTTTGACTGTTTCAGTACTCAAATTGGAAGGCATCTAATGATACATAGTGTTGCAAAAAACATTGTCTACCTGCTGAGCTATGGGATGGTACCTTTGTCAAATTAAACATCTTCAAATAAATGTTATAAAACTTTGACCAGAAATAATGTTATTGTGTTAAAGTTTTATGCTGGAAAAAAAATCCCTTTGAACTCCATATTCCTGTCCGACTCCAATTTTCGTCTGAAGTTTCTGAATTTTTCGTTTTCTTGTCTACAAGCTTCCTTATTGATCATTTGACCCTATTAATTTCCTCTATAATAATTTGGAGAACTGCAGACAGCAGACCTAAGCTTGTTGCAGGTTCACCAGAAGGACATGCGGGTCTTGTTGATGGAAAACCACGGGAAGCAAAGATGAACCATCCAAAGGGATTTACGGTGGATGATAGAGGGAATATATATGTTGCGGACACCATGAACATGGCAATCAGGAAAATTAGTGATACAGGTATGTTGAAGAGGTCGAAATTTAAATTATGCGCCATTTGTGTTATTTTTAGTTTTTATAAGCTCTTTTTCCTCCCCGAAATCAGCTTGTATGTTTACTTATTAATTACTGATATCAGTAAATATGTTTCAATTGCTTCTTCTATCCTTTTTCAAGACAAAAAACACTCTAGTTGAAGATGTAGATAAGTAAACAGCTTTATCCATTGCTTTACCATTATAATGTCTGTTTCTGTGGGATATTCACCATTTATTAGGATAAGATAGTTGCACAGATACATCTCACTGCATGCTAAAACTAACAAGTACACTGATATAATGGAGATGGGACATGCATGCACGCACATATTACCAACAGGAAACCCCTTTTGAGAAAGTATATTATTTACTTGGTAGCAACTCTGCTGCCTGTCGAGTGGCTTGCTTTAGACTTATCAGGAATGCTGTTTTCAAGAAGATATTTTTAACATTCTTCAAGAAGAAGACACAGTCGAGATTAATAAAAATGTCTGGTGCAATACAGCATGTGTGTACACTGCTGTGCCTTAGCAGTACACTTGCTAGCATGGGATCAGCTGTGTGATAATGGCATGCAGCCATGCCAGTACATACCAAGTGCGCTGAGCAATGGTGAGGTATGATGTGGTTCACACCATGCCAATGCTGGGATGGCATGCATATGCATGCAATATGTCAATTCTTATGCTGAGAAAATGCAGCACTAAAGAATCAAGCTTTAGTAACCCTGTTTTCTCTTCATATGGCAGGGATAAAATTGAAAAGACACTCACCTGGAGGCCTCCTTTGCTACAAAAATAGAGGGTTATACAGGTGATTTATTAGAGAGCTTTTTTTTTTTCACTCAACTGATCATGAAGGGTCCAGAATAATCCAAATAAGATAACCTGATTGGATGCACCAAATAATAGTTGAACCTAAGAACCTTAATTGTTTCTAAATCAGGCTCTTTTGCGATCAGCCATGTCTTATGAATTTCCCCAAAAAGGTTGGGAAACTAATTTGCAAAACATCTAGCTTTGACCAATCAATTATGCACATAGGCCTAGTCTTATCTCATGATTCTTTGTTGTTGTGTCTCTTATTGTGGAGCTGCAAATCCTACTGATTTGTATTAGAGAATAAGATGGGTTTACTATGTCAGGTGTACAAGTAGATGCTGTCCTCAATACATTTCTAGGACAGCTAAGGTTCTAGTTTGATACATTCGTTTACAGGGAGTGGCTTTAAGTTTTGGATCAAATTCTGAAAAAATAAAGAGGGCAAATTAACTGACCAAAGTGCAACGGTGGTGACAATGTTTGCATTAGATGTGTGGTAAAAGGGGGAAATTCAAAGTTTGAATTAATGCATTAAAGAAACTTAGAAACAATGACTATTGAAGGAACAAGCTTAGAGTGATTCAGCCATATGCAAAATATTCCTATTATTTCGTGAAAGAGTATGGTGAATTTAGTTTATCATAGGCATGCAGCACTGAACTAAATCAGAGCACATATGGTTTACAATTACAATGTGATCATTGACAATGTATTTGTATTGAGTGGTTCTCTTAGTTATTAGTTTCAGAACAGAATAGATCTTTTATAAGAATTCTTGGATCATTGGACAGCCTTGCAAGAAGAGACATTCATAAGGTGGTCTTCTACAGAAGATGCAAAGGCCAAGCAGACAGAGCTTTTAGTCTTTTTTCATTAACACTGGTATTGGTATCTTTGTTATATATTACAGGTTTTGTATCTTTAAGGTGTTTACAGATGTTCCATTTCAAACTTGTCTTCTTTTCCTGTATTTTTGAAATTTACAGGATCTGGATATGTTTATTTTTACCAGTAAAAAAAATCATGAATATTTCTTTAAAGTTGATACTTTTGCAGGTTCAGTAGGTCTGATTTTAATTGTAAATATGACCAAGGCCTACATTTTGTATCTCATTATTGATTCCATTTGCAAGACTTTTTGAGTTTTCTGTAGGTCATATAAAAACCACAGAAAGCTTCATAATTGGAATGAAGCTTGCCTGTTTGCATTTTGCTGTAACTGATATTCATATGATCAAGTCCTGTTGAATGTATCATTGGATTTATCTTTAAGGCTCTCTGAGGTGCCTGTATTATTTACCTAGTCCTTTTTTCTCTCTGTCACTGTAATTCTGTCAATACATGGTACTATATTCTTACATTCACTTTTTTAAAACTGTTTTCTGAAAGGGAATATTACTTGGTGCACCAGTTTCTAGAAATCAAAAGATTATGGTCTAAGCATACAATCTGTTTTTGTTATTGTCAGGTGTTACTACCATTGCTGGGGGAAAGAGGAACAGAGGAGGGCATATGGATGGCCCAACTGAAAATGCGAGATTTTCTACTGATTTTGAAGTAGTTTATGTTGGTAGTAGCTGCTCTCTTCTGGTTATAGACAGGGGGAACCAGGCAATTCGGGAGATACAGCTCCATTTTGATGATTGTGCCTACCAATATGAAACTGGTTTTCCTCTAGGTAGGTCATAAGATAATATTATCAATTATTTTATTTTAGTTCTTCTTTCTTCAAAGTATAGAAAGTTCAGTGAGTCTGTTAGATGCCACAACCATGGGGCCTTGATATTTTGACCTCTAGCATACAGACTTCTGAGCCTTTTACTTATCATTTTGAAAAAAAGCTGGCTCTTTGAATTGTAGGTGTGAATTTTCTTTGCAGGAATTGCAGTGCTTCTTGCTGCTGGTTTTTTTGGGTACATGCTTGCGTTGCTTCAATATCGAGTAGGAGCTATTATCTCTTCCAAAGATGTGAGTACATGATCATGATTTGCCTTACGCTGACTGGTTGGTTATGCAAAACCAAGAGTCAATCAATGTAGTTACATTCTTTCTGGAAAGAAAACTACATAGTTATGTCAAGCTAAAGCTACCATCTTCCTTGCAGCAAGCATGCTTCATCTTGATAACATCCCTATTTTGATTAATGCAAAATCTACCTATTGAACCACATTACATAGTTTATCCATGTTACTGATGTTTGTTGATGAGCTTCAACTACAAACCTAATCACACAACTCTTCGGAATAAAAAGGAATTAGTAACATGCAACTGGTAGAAATTTTTATTTTAGGGCTTTTCTGGTGGTGTCCTTATTACTAGTTCATTTTTATTTGTGTTTGTTCCTGTTGTCTTTTTGCTGAAATTATCTATTATATACTTCCATGTTTCAAAAGATATCAACGTTTGAATCACCATATTGAAAATGAAATGTTGAATACTCGTGTAATTTACCATTGGTTTAACTGATAGAATAAAATCGAAGATAGCTTGGAGCCATCAATAGTTGCCTAAATCAAAGAATGTGATTCATTAAATGTCCTCCTGGGCAAGCTAGTTCTGAAAGTTCAACAAACTTGTGGCTTATTTTTGTCAAAATGTTCATTTCAGATTCTAGTGAGGTGGCAGATGGCTCATGCTGGTTCAATTAAGTAGGCTAAAGCACCTTACTTATCAGTGCTTATTATCTGTAATCTTTTTGCTATTCCTGCAACAGAGTTTGTCTGACTGAAAGTATGATTGTCTTCCAGGAACCTCAAACCCATATCAAGAAAGCAATGATGCCTCCATACCAGAAGCCTTTCAAACCATCAGTCAGGCCACCACTGATCCCACCTGAGGATGAACCAAAGAAGCGAGAAGATGAAGAAGAAGGCCTCTTCACCTCACTAGGAAGGCTTCTTTCTGGAGCCAGGTCATCTATAATGTCAATCTTTGGTGCCATGTTCTCGGGTTTCAGAAGAAAAAAAACAGCTAACCAATTTTACCAGCAGCAGTGGAGGTCAAACAGTTACCCAATGCAGGAGAGCTTTGTGATCCGAGATGAAGATGAGCCACCCCCACCAGTGGAGACAAGGACACCCACCCCACGTAAGACCTACGCCTTCATGTCAAAAGAACCAGAAAAAATCCACCATCTCCGCCAGGGAAGAGCTTATTTTAGTGGCTGGGATGGGGAGCCGCAACCACAGCAGCAAATGCAGCAGCAGCAACACCACCTAAAGCAGCACAGGCAATACTCTTTGGGCCCGCAGACTTACTATGAGCAGAGCTGTGAAACAACCAATGAGATTGTGTTTGGAGCTGTCCAGGAGTCAGATAGCAAGCGCAGGACGGTGGAGATTAAGGCTGTGAATTATGGGGAACCTATCTATGATCAGTTGGGCATGCGGTTCCGGAATAGTTACATGGGTTACAACAATAACTATTACATGAGTTAGATTTCTTTTCCTTTCTTCGTTACATGGTAAATCGTCTCTATCTGTATTATCAGTTGGCCTTGCCTATTGTATTTCATGTCTATAAAAATGCACAGGACTAGAATTCATGAAATGAATGGTAAAATGGAGGTCTGGAAGAGCTTCAGAGTTTTGTCAAGGGAACTTTAAGTCTTTAATATGATCTGTTTATATTCATTGGTAAATAGTTTCAACTCTTTCTGGTAATATTAAGCGAACTTTTTGGGTTGTGTCAATATAATTCCACATGAGCTGTCGGTATGTCGGTATCCAAGCAATCTCCCTCGTTAGACCTTGATGTACGTGACTTTGTGCACGGTGTTCTCGCTTTCCGTCCGGTACTCTTTGTTTAGGGTATTTGGGAGGCCAAGGTGCCCTCTAATGTTTTAGATGTGCATTGTAAGTATGGATTCAACTATCTCTACCGGCAGTTTGTAAGAGAGAGGAGATTTTTTTTAAATAATATTTTTTTAATAAAATATTTTGAAATTATGGTCAGTTGGAAAGTATTTTTCATTCTGTCATGTCACATGATTTCACGGCTATCTTGGTGATTGACATGATGCTATTAAAATCGTTGGTTGAATTTATGACTTCAATCAAATTCAAAATCATGGGTAGAATTTATGATTTTTTTTTTTTTTACCTGTGATAGGTGACGAGCATGGAGGGATGGGGCGGTGCTTTGAGTCGGAGGGACAGGGGAGCTGCGGGGGGGCGTGGGGGACTGTAGAGGAGCGGCAGGTGGGGATGGCGAGGGGTGTGGCGTGAAAGAGAGGCGAGCGGGAGGAGAAGCGCAGCATTGTGGGATTTTTTTTTTTTTTTGGCTAGGGTTGGTGTTGGACCGGGCGGGGCGGGGCGGGGGGGGGTGGGGTGGGGTGGGTTCGAGGGTAGGAAAGATGATATGGGTGGGGTGGGGCGCGCGGAGCCACGCCGCGAGCAGTAGGGAAGGTTGGGGGGCGGAAGGTGGATGGGAAAGGATGGCGGACTCAGTGCCGATGTGTGATGGAGTCGCGGGCGAAGGTGGGGGGTGGCGCATGGAGCCGGGGCCAGAGGGTGGGGAGGGGTGTGTGTAGAGCTGTGGGGGTCATCACGAGGGCTTTTTTTTTTTTTTTTTGGGTACCAAGGGCGGAGGTGGGGGGTAGTGCGCAGAGCCGGGGTGGGGGTGGTTGTGTGGGGGGGGTGTCGTGTGGAGGAGTGGTTTTAAGGGGGCGGGGTGTTGGTGTTGAGCCAAATAGAGGGGCAGGCGGGGAGGGCCAGAGAGAGGGGGGTCATGGGGCGGGGTGTGGAAGTTTGATGTTGGGGGGGGGGGGGGGGGGGGGTCGGGCGGGCCGTTGGGGTGGTGTTGAGCCAGAGAGGGGGCCGGGAGCGAGGTGCCCGACAGCTGTGGAGGGCATCGTGGAGAGAGGCATGGATTGGGAAGGAGAAAAAATGATAAAAAAAAAAATTAAAATAAAATCATGGGTCCAGTTTGTTGCGGCCAATCTCCTCATCGCTTGATCGTCGGGAACGAGCGCCTGCAAAAAAAGAAGTCCACACTGATCGGAGGCGGCTCCGGCGGGGACCCTCCGACGGTCAAGTCAGAGAGGTGACTGGGCAACAGTGAAATGAAGATAGAGAGCTCAAACGAGAGAGAGAAAGAGAGAGAGAGGGGGAGCAAGCTTGTGGTTTTTCAAGTCCCTCTGCACTGTTGCCTTCCCCGATATTTATAGTGGGGCGCGGTATGGCGCCGTCATTAATGGCGTGGACAATTGAGGAATTGTCAACTCACTGTAGACTGTCAGAGTCGCCGTGAAAGCGTCATATCGTCGCGGGGCTGTCAAATCACTAGGGTTGACAATGCCCCAGGCGGGATAATGTCCTTAGGTGGCAATGCCGCATATTGCTGTCAGGACTGACAGGCTCTGGCGGCTGTACGGCGATCGGAGGAGTCGACCGACCCTAGGTCGGTGGCCATCTGTGTAGCGTCAGGTGGAGATTCGGGCCCCTTTGACGGTCAGCCGGGCATGTTGCGAGAGTCGGCCATCAGACTCCCTGGTTCAGTCGGTCCGGAGAGTGAAAATCCGACCGACATATCCACGGACGGAAGAGGGCCGTTAATCGATCGGCCGGTCAGTCGGTCCCTTCGGCAGTCGGTCGGTCGGTCGGTCCCTCCGGCAGTCGGTCGGTCGGTCGGTCCCTCCGCCAGTCGGTCGGTCGGACGGTCCCTCTGCCAGTCGGTCGGTCGGTCCCTCCGCCAGTCGGTCGGTCGGTCGGTTGGTCATAAGTTGGCCCGAGCGGGGTCGGTCGGTATTCCCCAACAGTTGCCCCCCTCCACTCCTGAATCGGACGGTGCGCTGACCGATGCCTCAGTTTGGGCAGCAACGCCGGGCGAAAAGGAGTGGATTTGTCGTATGCCACATTCCGACCGTACTGCAAGTTGATACGATGTCAGGTATCTCATGAATGCCGAGTGATTCGCTGACATCAGATGTTACGTCGGTGTCAGACATCCCGGACGATTTGGTGTCAGGCGATCGGACGTCCGGCGCCTCTTGGGGAACGCAAATCGCCGCCCAGCGCCGATTCTGGGAGCGCGGGGCGCTGTCAGGCGTCCCATCGGGAACGCGAATCGCCGGGGGCGATTTAATTCGGGACCGTGGCCCCTTCCGCCACGTGTCGGAGGTGGTTGGGCCGGCGCCTCTCGCATTAAATGAAGGCGGTGCGGCCGTCCCCGGGATGCGCGCGTCGAATCGTCGGGCCAAAGGGAGGGCCCGGAGGCTGCCACGTGTCGCACATCCGAGAGACGTTGGTTGGCACGGGGGCATCTTGGCCGTCGAACGGCCCTATATATATATAGGACCATCTGCGCTCGGAGCCCCATCCTGAATCAATTTGCTGCAGAGACTCTGCCCGAGTACTCCCTTCGTCGTCGCCGGCAGTCGTCTCCCCTTTCACTTTCTAAAGGGTCAGTTTCGGGTTCGTGATCTTTCTCTCCTTCCTTCTTCTTCTTCCTCTTCTTCTTCTCCTTCTTCTTTTTCCTCTTCTTTTTCCTCGGCCTCGCCTCTCCTTCGGTTCTGGTGCGATGGCCGGAAATCCATCTCGGGGGGCTCGGTCGAGAAATCCGACCGATGACCTTCGGTCGACTTCGGAAGTTGAGGTTTCCTCACTTTCGGGGCCGAACGTTGATCGGCTTCGGGATCAGTATTGCATCCCGGAGCAGTTTCAACTTTCCGCCCCAGGGGCCGGCGGTCGGGTTAACAACCCTCCGCTGGGCCAATTGGCGCTGTACGTCGAAGATCTCCGCGCGGGTCTTCGACTTTCGATTCCGGAGTTCGTCCGGAATCTGCTGGATTATTACGGACTTTGTCCGGCGCAACTGACGCCGAACTCCGTCCGACTAATAATCAGCTTCGCTCTGTTGTGTCAGCTTCTGCCGACCAACCCTCGCATCTCGCTCTTCCGGGCATTTTTCGTGCTCCGACCCCACCCTAAGGCCCGAGGGTGGTAGCTCTTCAACCCTCGGAAGGGTCTTTCCTTCATTACTGGTCTTCCCTCGTCCATCCACGGGTGGAAGAACCAGTTTTTCTTCGTCTCATCTTCTTCTCCCTGGGGCTTCTCTTCCCACTGGGGCGTGCCCCGAACCGAAGCAAACGACAACAGCCGGGTGGAGGCGGACGACCGGGAGGACTTCCACCGACTCAAAGACATGTCGGTTCTGAAGCAGAGGGAGCTTGTTATCGAACAAGCTCTCTATGACGCTGGCCTGAGCTTGGTCCCCCGACTAGGTATCGCCCGATCCCCCGGTCCTATTTTCATTCGGCCCTTATTCCGGTTCTTAGATTAACATTTCCGTCGGTATCGCAGGGACACCTCCGAGGATGCGGCCGACCGACGCCGAGATCCGGCAGTACGCAGCGAGGAAGAGGCCGGGATCGGGGGCAGGACCTTCGCGTCCACCGAAGAAGCGCACCCCAGCGGCGCCGACCGTTGAAGCGTCGGCGACCGACCAGTCGGAGCCGGTAATAGCGCTCGCGGCTCCGACAGCGCAACCGGAGGAGAGGCCGGCGGAGGAAGCGGCCGAAGGGACATCGACGGCCTCGCCGGCAGTTGTGGTGCCGGATGACGTTCGGGAAACCGAACACCATCCGACGGCGTCTGCGACCGCAACGGGGGGTGCCGGTTCAAACTCGAGCATCCCCTCCCTGCCAGTTCCGTCGGTCGGGGCGGCCGATCGGGGGAAAGCCCCGATGGACCCCGCGGACGACACGAGGTCGGGGAGTCGCACCGTGCCGCCCAGCGCACAGTTCTCCGAAGGGGCGTTGGCGTTGGCCGACCACAACCTGGCCAGGAGGTTGTGCCAGGGGATCCTCCTTCCAGCCGACGTGGAGGCGCTAAGGTCTCGACAGGTAACCGAGATGTTATCTTCATTCTACCCGACCATGGTCGAGGTAAGTTCCGTTTCGCCTCCTTTTTCCTTAATATTTTAGTTACTTTGTTTTTCTGACGAAACGCTTGCGTCGACAGCTGATCTACACCATGTCGGAACTCGAAGTCGGATATCGGAGGTTCGGGAACGTCCGGGCGGCTTGGAAAGAAAGGGCGGCGGCGGCCGAAGCCGATCGGGCAATGCTGGTCGACCACCTAAAGCAGTCGACCGACCGGGAGGCAAAGTTGGTGGACGAAGTCTCCCGCCTCGGATCCGAGCTAAGGTCGGCCAGGAAAGAAGCCAAACGCAAGGGTCGAACCGTGCACCGTCTGCGGCATGAGCGTAACGGTGTTGCCGTCGAACTCGAGGGTGAGCGCGAGCAGCTCCGAGTCAGCCTGAAAAAACTTGCCAAGGCTGAGGAAGATCTGTCAATCGCCCAGGCCGACGCCGACATATCGAAGGCAGAGGCAGAGTCAGCAAGGGACTCTCTCGGTCGGGCGGAAGAGGAAGCAAGGTCGGCGAAGGAGTCGGTAAGTCGGGCGGTGGACGACTTCCGCGCCACCGACCAGTACCGGGAGGAGATATTGGAGTCTGGCTTCGCGTCGTACCGGGTGGGGTACGAGGACGGTCGGGATGCGGTCCAAGCCTTGTACCCGGAGCTGGACCTCAGCAGTATCGTCCCGCCGGGGGCCGGTGACCAAGTCACTGAAGAGATGGCCGATCCGTCATCGGGAGGCATCGCCGTGGCGGGGGAGGCCGTCCAGGGACAAGTGGTCGAAGGAGAGACGGCTGCGACTCCTGTCCCGGCGCCGACTGTCAGCCCCCCGCCGACCGACGATCCTGCTTCGGCCGTCGACCCAGCGCCGATCATGGTGGATACGCTGGTCATCCCCGATCTTCCGTCGGTCGAGGAGATCGACTCGGAGGGATGACCGCGGCCTCGTTGACTTTTATCTTTTTCGTTTTTCTTCTTAGAACAATTGTAACTGGGGCTTCGGCCCGATTTTGTAAGCTCTTTTTGACCTTGAATGAAATCAGTCTTAGGCTTAAACTTTTTCCCTCTGTCTGTTTTTCTTTCTTTCATGAGTTGTAGAATGCATCCGAACACGTGAGTTGTTAACTTATATAGGTCGGTTAGGACGTTCGGCAACTCACGCCGCCACGAAGGTAGACCAAGTCCCGACTTAGGATCGGCCTTTGACGGTCGAAGTAGTAAGTCGGGAGTCCTTCCTCCGACCGTGAGTCGGCGCGTTCGTCGAGTCGGAAGCCGACAGACCGCTAGATAAAGGTTCGGCTGTCGGGTCTCTTCCGACGCGTTCAGTCGAATGTCGTCCGGCACATTTAGTCGGCGGAACGCCGATAAGTCGGATCCCGATACCCTCGTGTCGGGTATCCATACTTCGCCTCATGATATACGGTGGTAAGCCGAATATCTTCCGACCGACCGTAGCTCGGTCGGTGAATCATGAATGCGACTGAGGTCGCATCGTTCGATAGACGGTGGCAAGCCGAATATCCTTCGACCGACCGTAGCTCGGTCGGAAGTCACGACGGCGGTCACGACGGCGGTCACGTAGGCATTCCGCCTTTCTCTAGTCGGGGCTCAATCGGTATGTTAGCCGATAGACTGGCCCGAAAGTCCGACCGTAGGAGTGTCAACTCCCGCCAATACAAATATATTGGTCCTCGTAAGAGTCCGATATGTCGTCGAAGGTCGAAGGAGTGTGGCTCCCGCCCATATAGGTATATCGATCCTTGTCAGAGTCCGGTATGTCGTCGACTATGGAGCCGTCGGTTTCGCACGGATACCAAGTCCGAGTTGGCACGTCGGGGCTCGACCTTGGTGAGCGCCGATCGTCAGTCGAAGAGTTAAACTCCGAGATTTCAAACTGGATTTGTATTCCGACTGGACAAGTACAGAGTTCATTGGTAATACAACTTCAGGTTGTCGGCGTTCCATGTTCGGGGAATGGGTTTTCCTTCCAGAGTCTTCAGTCGGTAGGCTCTCGGACCATAGGTGTCTGCTACCGTGTAGGGCCCTTCCCAGTTCGGAGCCAGCTTCCCTTGGTCCAGGGGTTTCGAGACCTCTGCCTTTCTCAGGACCAAGTCACCAGGCCTGAAGAGCTTTGGTCTGACTCTGGCGTTGTAATACCGGGCCACCTTCTGTCGGTATGAAGCCATGCGAAGTTGAGCCTCGTTTCGCAGTTCAGGGAGGAGGTCTAGGTCGGCCCTCCGACAATCAGAGTTGTCCGGCTCTTGATACCGCTCGACCCTTGTAGACGGCAGTCCAATCTCGAGTAGAATCATTGCCTCCGTTCCATAGGCCAAGCTGAAAGGCGACTCCCCGGTCGGAATGCGGGGGATCATTCGGTAAGCCCACAGAACGGAGCCTAGCTCGTCGACCCAGAGGCCTTTGGCTTCATTTAGTCGGGTTTTGAGTCCATGGAGTAAGGTCCGGTTGGTCACCTCGACTTCACCGTTGGATTGTGGATGCCCGACCAAAGTCAGTCGGTGCGTGATGTGAAATCTTGCGCAGAAATCCCTGAAGTCTTGGTTGTCGAATTGCCGCCCATTGTCGGTGATGATAGTATGCGGCAACCCGAACCTGAAGATGATGGATTTTTGGACAAAGTCCTCCATCTTTCGCTCGGTAATCTGCGCCAGGGGTTCGGCCTCCACCCACTTGGTGAAGTAGTCGATGGCGACAACTATGAACTTTCTCTGATCCGACGCTGGAGGGAAAGGACCGAGAATGTCGATCCCCCACTGAGCGAAGGGTCATGGAGCGACAATAGGAGCGATTTGGCTGGCCGGTCGGTGCTGCACGTTAGCGTACTTCTGGCAGGGTTCGCACCTCTGGATCAAATCAGCCGCGTCCTTCCTCATGGTGGGCCAGTAGTAACCCTGTCGCAGGACCTTATAGACTAGAGACTTGCCCCCCAAGTGATTCCCGCAGATCCCTTCATGCACTTCTCGGAGAGCATAGTCTGCGTCGGTCGGTCCCAAGCACCTAAGCAAGGGAAGGGAGAACGACCTTTTGTATAGTCGGCCATCCATGATCACATATTGGGAGGCCGACCATCGGAGCCGCTTGGCCTCCGTGGGATCTTCAGGACTGATTCCGTCAGTCAGGAACCGAACAATCGGATCCATCCAGCTTGGTTCAGCAGTCAGTTGTAGTATTTCTTCGACCCGGTCAATACTCGGCTGCTCGAGGTTCTCCACGAACGTCCGACCCAAAGAGTCAAAAGTCGAAGTCGCCAGTCTGGAGAGTGCGTCGGCACGGGCGTTCTCCGACCTAGGGATGTGAAAAATTTCAAAATACCTGAGGCGCACTACGAGGTCCTTCACTTTCTGAAGGTATTTGGCCATGGTCGGATCTCGTACCTCGAATTCGCCCTTGACCTGTCCCACGATCAGCTGAGAATCGGAGAAGGCCCGAAGACTGTCGACGCCCAGTTCCCTCGCCATCCTCAAGCCGGCGAGGAGCACTTCGTACTCGGCTTGGTTATTGGAGGCCTTGAAGTCGAATCGGAGGGCGTACTCGGTGACTACCCCATCCAAATTCGTGAGCAGGAACCCAGCCCCGCTCCCTTGAGCGTTTGAAGCTCCGTCGATGTGCAATACCCAGGTGGAGACCGGGTCTGGCTCGGAGACCGCATCTCGTCCAGGGTCTGCAGCTCCCGACCCTTGGTCGGTGGTCGGGCACTCGACGATGAAGTCGGCCAGGACCTGAGCTTTCAAGGCAGGCCGCGGCCGGTACTATATGTCGAACTCGCTGAGCTTCATCGTCCACTTTGCCAGTCGTCCCGATGTGTCCGGTCGGTGCAATATTACCCTCAGGGGCTGGTTGGTGAGAACCACTATGGCATGAGCCTGGAAATATGGGCGGAGTCGTTGTGCGGAGACGGTCAAGACGAAAATCATCTTTTCCGTCTCCGAATATCGGGCTTCGGCACCGCGGAGCACTTTGCTGGCATAGTAGATAGGCTGATGGGTTCGGCTCTCATTTTCTCGGACGAGCACTGAACTGACCACCTCAGAGGATGTGGCCAAATAGAGATACAAGGTCTCCCCGACCTGCGGCTTCACGAGCAGCGGCGGGGAAGCCAAGTACTTCTTCAGATCTTCGAAGGCCCGTCGGCACTCATCCGATCAAGAAAAACCATTCGCCTGCCTCAGAGTTTTGAAAAACGGGAGGCACCTTTCGGCTGATCGGGAAATAAACCGGCTGAGCGCGATGATTTTTTCGTTCAGCCGTTGGACCTCCTTCTTGGTGTTCGGATGACGCATGTCGATGATCGCCTTTATTTTCTCAGGATTGGCCTCGATCCCTCTCTGAGAAACGAAGAATTCGAGAAACTTCCCCGAGGTCACCTCAAAAGCGCACTTAATCGGATTCAGCTTCATCCGATGTCGCCGTAGAGTGCGGAAGGTCTCCTCAAGATCCCGAGTATGATCCGGGATCTGCGCACTTTTTACCAGCATGTCGTCCACGTATACCTCCATGTTGCGCCCGATATGGTCTTTAAAGACCTTTTTGACAAGTCGCTGGTAGGTGGCACCGGCGTTCTTCAGCCCGAAGGGCATCACCCGATAACAGTAGAGGCCCTTGGGGGTCACGAAGGCAGTGTGCTCCTCGTCTTCAGGCGCCATCCGGATCTGGTTGTATCCGGCGAAGGCGTCCATGAAGCTGAGCAGTCAAAATCTGGACGTCGCGTCCACCAGCTGGTCGATCTTTGGAGGTGGAAAGCTATCTTTTGGACAGGCTCGATTCAGGTCGGTATAGTCGATGCAAATCCTCCATTTTTCGTTGGCTTTTTTGACCATGACAACATTGGCGAGCCAATCGGGATACGTGGATTCCCTGATGAAGCCCGCCTCGAGCAGCTTGTCCACTTCTTCGTCGATGGCCCTCTGTCTCTCTGGAGCGAAGGACCTTTTCTTCTGCCTCACCGGCCTCATCGTCGGATCGATGTTGAGTCGGTGGGTTATTGTCTTTGTGGGGATGCCCGACATATCCGCTGCCGACCAAGCAAATATGTCGGCATTGGCCGTCGGCAGCTCCGTCAATCGTCGTCGTTCGGGGTCGGGCAGTTGAGACCCGATCCATACCTTCCGGTCGGGGTTTTCCGCTATCGGGATCGACACGAGCTGTTCGGCCGGTGAGCCCCGTTCCTCCTCCTCCCGTTGGTCCAGTTTGTCGATCGTCAGGGAGCCCCTCAACTCGTCATTTTGAGCGGAGATCTGGAAGCATCGACGAGCGAGCTGTTGGTTTCCGCGCATCTCCTCGACTCCGTTCCTGGTTGGGAACCGAACTAGGAGATGGTACATCGACACGATCGCCTTGAGGGCGTTAAGTCCGGGTCGTCCAAGTATGGCGTTGTAGGCCGAAGGTACTTGGACAACCGCGAAAGTTAAGTGGACCGTGCTTTGTCGTGGTTCGGTGCCGGCCGTCAGAGGCAGGGTAATATCTCCTTCCGTCGCGACGGCATCCCCGGCAAAGCCTATCAAGGGCGTGGAGACCCTCTTAAGTCGATCGGTTGATAGTTGCATCCGGAAGAAGGTCGAGTAAAACAAAATATTTGTCGAACTTCCATTATCTACAAAAATTCTTTTTACATCATAGTTTGCTATTGTTGCCGAAACAACAACAGTGTCATCGTGGGGAGTTTGGATGCCCCGAACGTCCTCTTCTGTAAAAGTGATTACGTCGTCCGGGCGCAGTTTTTTCGTCGGCTCCCCTCCCACAGATGTCCCCGGGCCCAGTCGCTTGGAAATCATATTGATGACCCCGGCCGTCGGCTGATTAGTCGTCGCTTCTTCAGTCGGCTGGGGTCGTCGGTCGGCCACAGGTTGAGTCGGCGGGTTTCTCCAAAATTTATCGAGATACCCCCGACGGATGAGAGCTTCGATCTCATCCTTAAGCTGGATGCATTGCTCGGTATTGTGGCCGTGGCCTCGGTGGAATCGGCAGTACTTCCGTCGGTCGAGGCCTTTTGCCTTCAGGGGCGGAGGCTGTCGCAGGTATTCCTTCCCCTCGATCTCCATCAGAATCTGCGCACGGAGAGCGAAGAGAGGAGTGTAGGAATCATACCTGGGGCGTGTCGGCCTTGGAGTCTGCCGTCGGGGAGACTTTTGGTTCCGTCGCGGTGGTAAGACCCGACCATCGATCGGGGGTCTGTTGGGTTCGGCGGGGTCCCGACCCTTCCTTCGTTTCTCCTTCGGACCCTTGAACTCGATCGAGCGCCGATCGGAGGCCCCTTCGTCCGCGCGCATATACTTGTATGCGCGCTCCAGCAACTCGGCATATGTACAGGGGAGGGTTTTGTCCAGGGAGTAGGTGAATCGGGACGCCCTCAGCCCCCGTTTCATGGCTGAGATAGCCATGTCCTCGTTGAGGTCCCGGACCTCAAGCGTGGCCGTATTGAATCGCACCACGAAGTGTCGGAGCGTCTCATTTTCTCTCTGTTTGAAGAAAAAAAGGTTGTTCGACGTTCGCGGCGGCTTCCGGCTGGTGCTGAAGTGAGCCACGAAAGAGTGCTCGAGCTGTCCGAAGGAGTGGATACTTTCCGATCGGAGACCGGAGTACCAGGCCCTGACAGCCTTGCGGAGTGTGGCGGGGAAGCCGATGCAAAAGAGAGCGTCGGTAGCCCCCTGAATCATCATGAGAGCTTTATAGCTCTCGAGGTGGTCGATTGGGTCGGTGGAGCCGTCGTATGGCTCCACATGCGGCATCTTGAACCGACTGGGGATCGGTTCGTCGAGAATGAGTCGGGAGAGAGGTTGGGCGGTTTGGAAGTCGACGTCGTTCGAGGACTTCTGCCCGTCGACCTGCAACTGCACAGGCCGGCGGTCGATCTCCTCGAACCTGCGCTCGTAGTCGTCCGCCCGTCAGTGCTGGGAGACCCCAGGAGTGGAGTCTCCGAAAGATTTCGAGAGGGAGGCGGACGGCGTTCGCGGTCGCTTCTCCTTCCTTGCCCGTTCCAGCAGGGAAGGAGAGAGCTGCTGGGACTGTCGGGCATCGCGCCGTGGCCGTCCCTCCTGCTCTCCGTGGGAGCGCTGTTGCAGGCACTCGCGCGGAGGCGACGGAGATCGGCGCGGTCGTCGGCGGCTGCTCCTTGAGGGCATCGGATGGGCCGTCGATTGTTGCTGGAGGCTCTTGACCGCGTCTATCAGCACGGTCATCTGCCGTATGATGGCCGCGATCTGCGCCTCCGTGGTCGCCGCCGGGTGCGGAGAGCTGGGCTCCCCCGCTGAGGGTGGCGGGGAGGCCTCTTCCCGGCGGGAAGAGCGCCTCGCCGACCTGGTGACCCTCGATCGTTGGGCTCTTGTCTTTGTCATCAGTATCTTCTGCTTGAGAAGGCCTGGTGCCGTGCCCTCCCTACCTGGCGCGCCAATCTGTTGCGGCCAATCCCCTCGTCGCCTGATTGCCGGGAACGAGCGCCTGCAAAAAAGGAAGTCCACACTGATCGGAGGCGGCTCCGACGGGGACCCTCCGACGGTCAAGTCAGAGAGGTGACTGGGCAACAGTGAAATGAAGACAGAGAGCTCAAACGAGAGAGAGAAAGAGAGAGAGGGGGAGCAAGCCTGTGATTTTTCAAGTCCCTCTGCACTGTTGCCTTCCCCGATATTTATAATGGGGCGCGGTATGGCACCGTCATTAATGGCGCGGACAATTGAGAAATTGTCAACTCACTGTAGACTGTCAGAGTCGCCGTGAAAGCATCATATCGCCGCGGGGCTGTCAAATCACTAGGGTTGACAATGCCCCAGGCGGGATAATGCCCTTAGGTGGCAGTGCCGCATATTGCTGTCAGGACTGACAGGCTCTGGCGGCTGTACGACGATCGGAGGAATCAACCGACCCTAGGTCGGTGGCCATCTGTGTGGCGTCGGATGGAGATTCGGGCCCCTTTGACGGTCAGCCGGGCATGTTGCGAGTGTCGGCCATCAGACTCCCTGATTCAGTCGGCTCGGAGAGTGAAAACCCGACCGACATATCCACGGACGAAAGAGGGCCGTTAATCGATCGGCCGGTCGGTCGGTCCCTCCGGCAGTCGGTCGGTCGGTCCCTCCGCCAGTCGGTCGGTCGGACGGTCCCTCCACCAGTCGGTCGGTCGGTTGATCATAAGTTGGCCTGAGTGAGATCGGTCGGTATTCCTCAACACAGCTCATGATTTTAACAAAATCGTGAGCGATTTCAAATTTTTTTAACCCACGTCCTATAGATACGTGGATTTGAAATTATAGATTCAACTTACGATTTCAGCTGAAATGACATTTAATTCGTGAGTTGAATCTATAATTTCACGTGATATAATAAAATAAAAAATAATTTTTATTATTCAATCTATCGTAATTTAAAAATATTTTATTAAAAAAATATCATTTTAAAAAAATCTGATTTGTAGCCTAAAAATAAAGAGATTATATCTAATGCAAATCAAGGGCATGTTTGCCCGGCAACTAGATTTCGGTAACAAATTTTTACTTTCAGACCGTTTAATTGTTTTGCAGTAACGTTCCCTGAAGCTCACCCTAGCTTCATAAAAATAACACTTGATGAAGCTCAGTAAAAATAAGTTCCACACATGCACGCACGCGAGAGGGAGCACCGAGGGCATAGGAGGCTGTTTTCCATTATAGAACATTCAATCAGCTAACTCGGTCTAGGATCACAATTCACAAATGACTCAAGATGCAGCAAACAAAGATATGGACTCCAAGGAAAAACATTGGCATAAATGCTCCTAATATTCTACTAATAACATTGCCATCAAAATCAGGTGTAACCGCAGTGTCTGACGTTCGACAAATCCATGGCGACAATGTGAACAATAAAAATAAAATTTCCAAGTCGCTAACATCACAAATAGTGCAGTACTACACGTATAGTGATAAAAAGCACGACAGTTCGTTAACTTGTAGATAAGTACACAGCAGAATTCATATTTTAGTACAACTTCACCACTCATAGGCAACAGTTGGAACAGCAAAAAACATAAGCTATCGAGTTCACGGTTACAGCCCATCAAGTTCCCTAGGCCTCCTCCTAACCAGACAAGAACTGCAGACGGCGAGCTCCTCCATCTGGCCTTGGTTGGCTCTACAAACAAAATCGGTTAAGTTGGCCCTCATCATGTCTTCTATTTTCCCATGGCTCCATTTTGAAGCATCCTTCGTCTCATCTTCCTTCCTAGAGCAATTAGTTACCTCCAAAACATCCATATCCCCATCAAAACTGATCATATCCCCCAACTGATCAGCAAGAACTGGTGACTTTGTAATACCACTATGGCACCTTACATCAGATTCAAGCAATGGAACACTTTCCCCAAACCAAACTCGAATTCCTAGAATAATATTACGAAATACAGTAGACAGATAGCAAAGACTCAAATTAACAAGTTTAATCAAGAGAACAGGGAGTATGGAGTCAGCAACTGCGTTTTTGACGTCGGAGCAGGTCATCGGAGCTAGTCTCCTCAGATTGGTTTGGTAATGCTTCCACGTCTTGCTGGTAAAGTGGCTGCTGGAGACTTCCTGTCTAGAAATACCAGGTAGCAATGTTTTAGGCATTTACAGCGATTATAATTTAACATTCAATACAAAGAGTGGCGCTTACATTGCGAGTGAAAAATGGGCGAGCTATAAACCCGAGAACTATGCCAAAGAGTGCACAAAAGATTGCAATCACAGATACAGATGTCACTCCGAGCCCTAAAATTAAAGAATTATAGGAATCAACAGTTTTGGTTAGGTATATATAAAAAAAAAGGCAAATTTACATAAATCTAGAATCATTAAGTATTCAATTATTCCAGGGCTTCTAATGCATAGGCAAAAACTAATCACCAGAGAAGCATGTGATCATATGAATCCCTTAAGTAGCATTATCATGACTTCTCACTCTAGTATCATAGAAATATTAGCATGGTACAGTTTCACTTTTTAAAAGTAATGGATGGTCAAAGAAGCATTCAGAAGCAATGCATTTCAGACTTCACACTAAACAAGCTTCTGTTGGTGGTAACAGCCAAACTTGACTGGTGAACATCATTACGGCAGCAACAAAGATTAAAGCCGAAGCTTAAGAAGACCGTTACCTGTTTGGGATTCATGTGCACAGTCTTCTGGTTTTAAATCCATCTGGCGAATCAGCCTATTTCCACGATCAGAAATCATCAAGGCACATATTTTGGGAACATACACCAGCTCAAAATCATTTGAAAAGGATGCATTCTGAGCAGGCCCATCAATATGCCCTGTTTTCTCTGAGTAACCTCCAGCAATTGTGGTGGTCATGCCTAAATGGTACCGATTAGGAAAAGGAGGTCTGTATCAAGAAGCATAATAGAGAAATATAGACAACAATTTAACATTGATATACATTCTTTTAATGCCAAATAGATTCTCTGTTTTATTTGAAGCAGAAGCCTTTTATTTTCACAGTTTTTTTCTGTCTTCACAAGATTCACAACCCTTATAAATCACAGGGTCGGCTGCAATCGGAATCTGTATTTTGTATATAGTTCGATATTAACAAAATCAAAGAGGAAAATTGAAAAATCATATTACAAAAAGGAGCACAATATTTATGGGGACAACAATGTGTTACTTATAATAAGCACGGCATTTTTTTTTTCCACATATCTATTTATAAAGCTGGTATCATCATAAGGAACTTCTATAAGAGGTTATTTGGCATATCCAGTTTATGGATTCTCTAATGTTGGTTAATGAAACTAGAACATGAAGAATGCAAGACTAAATTTTTTAAATATCCAACCAAATCTTAAGTACATATTGTATGTCTATTATGATTAGCTATAGTTTATGGGAAAAAGCTGTGTTTAAAAAAATAATACATTACTGTCTACTAAAAGATTGTGCCCTTCTAACAATATACTGTTCCATCTTTTCCTTTGAGCATGTCAATCTATTACAGGATATCATGATATAGCAAAAGTTGATTTTAGTTTGGTTTTGGATGAACAGGTGAGTTATTATTTCAGAAGTTTTGGTCGTTCTGGTTTCACTTTCCATATTTTAGTTTTAAAAAAAATAAAAATCCAAAATTTGCTAATAAAATCAGGTGAGAAATCAAACAAATGATGATAAATAAGAAAACAACAGTATAATTAGACATCATTCAGGTACATTATAGTGTTTTGGAACCTTTCCATTTACTATTTTGGTGGTTTTGTGATGGTGATATAGCATATGACAGGCTAACTACACACAAGCCTCAAGTCACAGGACAGTAATTTATAGTTTTAATTTATGAAGATCATATATAACATATGACAGTCTAACCACATGTGAGATCTGAATCATGGGGATGCCAAACTTCCATTAAAAGACTTATTTTCTAATTAAAAGTCATTGGAAGGTGCGTCTTGAAAATCACGTTATCTAAGTCCAAAGAAGATAAAATGCTTCCTAACATTTGAACAAAGAAAGAAACGATAAGAAAATAATCAAAAAGCAACTCATACATACACAATTTGGTCCCATGAGCTGGCTTCAGCTGGACCTTCAAAACCAACCATAATTTTCAATCAATTCTAACAAAATCCAAATGTTAATGATTTGCTTGCAGAGTTCTCGGTGGAACTTTAAACTATGCTTCCAATCATGTGTTATTTTGTTGGTATGTAAAAAATGAGTGCATAAACTTGGGAGTGGATAGGGCATTTTTGGTGCAATATTATTACCATGTGATATCTGGAGTGCAAATCAAAGGTACTGCTATAGCCATGGATGATGTTATGCACTCATTTTTCATTTTCTGTGTAATAAATCGTATCCCGCATGACACATGGAGCATGGTAAGAAGTAATTCTATAACCATGCATAATTTCATGCAATGTTCTTCACTCTTTTTTTTTTTTTTGGAGAAAACGGAATACATGTTTTCACACAAAGGCTCGGCAGCAGCATGTGACCAAAAGCAGATTCCTTAATCAACATGGTTTTCGAATTGTATAAACTGATTCCTGTCAATGTTTAAAAACTAGGTTTTGGTTTCCCGTGGATCGATCACATAAGCTCGATTTTGGTGTTCTTGGCTGCAGCTTCTGTAGTCTCAGTTGAAGTTATAAAAAAGAATTCCATAAACTGTTAAAAAAATTTGGTAGAATCATTAAAAAAAAACGTCAATTCAAGAAAACAATTTAGAAATCTTCCAGACAACATGCAGCATCGCTTGAGAACCTTCGGATGTATGATTTGGGTTGTTCTCACTGAAACAAAATTTCTGTTGATAAAAAGTTGGGTATTATGTTTAAGTCAAAAAAAAAAAAAAAACACAGACTTTGTTCAAAGTTTCTTCAGAATCTAATGTTGTAATACTTCTAATATCTTCGCAAAAATCGAATGCTCTAAGTTAAATAGTACGCTTTTCCACGTTTTTCACATAAAGGCATAAATTACTCAAAAATAAATATAAATTCATGTTATTCAATGCAAAAGTCCATCGAACAAATCGAAGATCTTAGAGTATTACCTGATCTGCTGATCTTCCGAATGGCATGATTGCTCCGATCCGCCACGTAGACATTATCCTTGGAATCAATCGCGAAACTCCTGGGGTTCTTGAACATCGCGGCCAGCGGATCCCCATCGGCAAAGCCCGGGACACCCTTGCCGGAAAACAGCCTGACCTCGCCCTCTGCATGCAAGAGAACAGAGGAAAACTAAACCCTTGAAACCCTTTTTACTAAAGAATAACCGAAAACAAGAGGACAGTACAACGGGAAGAGAAAAAGGAGTACCTTGAGAGAGGGGGATGACGAGGGAGTAGAAGGCGGACCCGGAGGAGTCGAGGAGGAGGAGGTCGCGAGATTGGGGCCGGGGGAGGAGGGAGAAGGGGTAGACAGCGGCGGAAGAGGGGAGGCCGGCGACGGCGAGGGGTTTGTTGCAGTCTAGCACGGTGGACACAGTGTAGCCGGACTCCAGCACCACCTCCGAGTCCGAGATTGCTGGAAGGATAAAGACAAGACTAACTAATTTGTGTTCTTCTTTTTTTTTTCCGTTTATTATGGTGGCGTGAGGAGTAAACATGGTGAATATAGACAGGTTGACTGACCTGAAGAGAAGCTAACGAGGAGGAAGAGGAGATGAAGGAGAGGAGAGGGAACGATCGCTGGCATTTTGGAAGGAGGCTTCGACAGCGACGAGGAAGGACGGTGGTTTGCTTACGATGCTACAACGGTACACCCCGTCTTTAGGTGCTCTCCGGGGGGGGGGAGGACGCCACGTGTCATGACCTTTTTCTCGCTCTTTCTCCGTCCGGTTGGATGCTTTGCGTGCAGCTTAAGCATGGTTGTGAAGCTGTGCCAGTGATGTATGTTACAAAAGGAAGAACTCATAGCTACTGTGACCCCAATTCTGGTGCATGAATTTGGTTCTTTTATATTTTTGGGTGAAAATTCGATTCTTTTAATTTTTCCGGAAGTTGAAATAATTAAGATTATAAAAATTACTATAAAATATATGAAACATGTAGAAAATTATGAAAATTGTTGGATGGACACATCCATCATTATCTAATTCTTTTTCTCCCTTTCTTTTTTATATGTAATGATAATATATACTAAGATGATTCCATCCTAAATCCACATTTGACTTATTGCATGCGATAATTTCTCAAAAAATTGATACCATTGTAGAAATGCAAAAAAGTTTTGCACTTCCCTTTGCAGCGGCAACATTCTTGATTAGATTTTTAGTAGGTTGGTATGAATAAAATATGTGCTAAAATCGTGAATAGCTCACCTAGCCTACGTTGTGGAGAATAGAACCTAGCATGGCCCTCATTCCTCGTATACATTAAACTATACCCTTTTACAATCAATAAAATATGAAAGAATACGGATAGAACCTTGATTTGTTCATTTTGGAAAACAAAAATGATCACGAGCCATCTATTTCATCTTCGAGACAGTTCGAAGGCCACTCGAAGCCATTAGCATTATTTTATAATCTATTGATCAATTATTGTCTATTCGACTGCACTTTACGAGATAGATTATTAGAAAATAATAGCAGAACAAAAATGACATGTTCATATGATCATGAAGGATAATAAATATAGAACAGCATGCTGCATAGAGTAGGCCGACCGTGTCAGTTCAAAAATCAAAATAAACATCAAAATAAAAAAATAATTGTAGTGGATCGCAAAAAAAAATTATGGAAAAAAAAAATTGTGTCCACAAAGAGTCTCCATGTGCATCAATAAATTTTCATCTCTCTTTCTTCCCACATCTCAAAGGAGATGCTAATGGATCTTTTAAATAGATATTATATAGATAGAAGTTTAACTCCTACCTGAACTAAGAAAATAAAATATACTAAAATATAAACTTTTAATTAAATAGGGTAACACTATAGATGGAGTTCTATTTAAAGTTGAATACGATACTCTTCATTGGGAAGTCCATGTAGAGAATACGAAGCTCGCTGAGTAAGTTTTCAAACTGTTCAACTGCCAATCCTTTAGTGAAGATATCTGCTAGCTACTCTTTCATAAAAATTGAAAGCAAATCAATCTCTAATTTTCTCTCCAATAAAATGATGATGAACCTTAATATGTTTTGTCCTTGCATGAAACATTGGATTTCTTGCCAATCAAATTATACTCTCATTATTGCAATAAAGAGGAATAATATGATTAGTGTCTTGACCTAAACCATCAAGTAACCTCGTAAGCCAAGTCGACTCCTGAACTGCCATTGCGGCCGCACGATACTCTATTTCTATAGAAGACAATGTATTAGTAGACCGTTTTTTACTGCATCAAGAAATAATACTATATCCCAAGCTAAAAAAATAATTAGATGTAGATCTACATGTGTCTATATCACTAGCATAGTCTGCATCTGTAAAATCTGCTCATCTAACTGAAAGATATTAGTAGATAATATGATATAATTAACAATCTTAGCAATATATCTTAAGATCCATAAAACCGTATTGAGATATGACTATCGAAGATGCTGCATATATCCGCTGACAATGCCAATTGCTTAAGAAATATCTAGCCTTATGATAGTTAAATAGATCAAACTACCCACAACCTATCTATATATAGTAGGATCATCAAGAAATTTGCCCTATTCTTTACTCAACTTTAAATTTGATTCCATTAAGATCCGTATATACTTGCAATTAGCCAATCCATACTTATTTGCTAAATCAAAAGCATATTTCTTTGATAAATATAATAGCCATCCTTAAGTTTAGCCACTTTAATGCCAAAAAAGTATCTCAGTCTATCAAATTCTTTCATCCCAAATCGTTATAAATAGCTGCCCACGAATACTACAAACCTCATCAACACTATTATCAATAGCAATCAGATCATTAATCTAGACACAGACAATTACTATATCTTTACTAGTATACTTTACAAATAAACTAGAATCCACAGATGATAGAGAATAACTACAAAATAATAAATATTCTATAATTTTTCTATACCATTGTCTAGACGTCTGTTTGAGATCATATAAAGCTTTCTTAAGTTTACAAACAAAGTCCGGATAAGTGAAGTCAACAAAATCAAGAGGCTGCATCATATAAATATCCTGATTAAGATTACCATACAAAAAAGCATTCTTGACATTCGTCTGTCACAGAGACCATCTCTTGCCAGCTGCTAAAGTTATAAGCACTCTGACAGTAGTTAGTTTTACAACCGGACTGAAGGTTTCATCAAAATCAATTTGATACTTTTGTGAGAATCTCCTTATTACAAGTCTAGCTTTGTAGCGTTCAATAGAACCATCACTCTTCCTTTTCACTTTATAAACCTAAATACAAGAAATAAGAAAAATACCACTAAGGAACCAAATCTTAAGTCTCGTTCTTTTTAAGAGCTAAAATTTTTTTTTTATGGTATTTTCCCAAACACCAATGCTCTTGGCCTCATCAAATGAAGTGGATTCAAGTTGATCAATAATAGTAGAAGTATAACAATAAGTAATAGAGAAATAATCTCAATCTTCATATCTGTTACTTGGGTTCTTCTTTCTCTTGCTTCTCTGCAATAGTGATAGATCTTCAGAAGCTTCAGGTTCATTTTCAAGTAACTTTATATTTTTTAAAGAGTATATTTTATTTTTTTTTTAGAATTTGAAGTATGTAAGCTAGTTTTTCATGCACTTTTATGAGCATTTAAAATAGGTAAAGAAGACTTTGGCAATTGAGTTGAATAAGAAGTTGGAGAAAGTGAAGAGGGCTCCCTAATTTTTGTGAGAATAATATTTTTCCAAAATACTTTAATCTCATCAAAAATTGATATAAACTCATCAATTGAAAAATTAAATCCTTCAGCAAGAAAAGCTCTCATAAAAAATAACATGTCTGGAGATATAGATCTTAATCGTCTCAAGATTAATACATCTCCAATATTTTCTAACTTCATCATAGCCAAGAAATATGCATTTGACAAACTTCTTATCTAACTTATTAGAGAATACATCATAAGCATGCACAAAGCAAATATATCCAAACACACGAAGATGAGAAATATCAGGATGATTCCCAAATAATTTTTTATAGAGGTCATATTATCAATATCTTTCAAAGGCATTCTATTTATAAACTACTATCTGCATTCATCTTGCTCAAAATTCATGCCTCACATTCTTTGCATGAATCATACCGCGAATAGTCTCAAATAGATGCATGTTCTTTCTCTTTGCCACAGCATCTTGTTCGGGAGTATATGGGTAAGTAAATTATCCACGTATGCTACAACTGATCAAATAGTTAAAAATTTTTTTTTGAGACATATTCCCCTCCTCCATCAATTTTTAAGTAACTAATTTTTTATTCAAAAAGATCTTCAATGAAATTCTTAAATTGATAAAATTTCTTAAATACTTCTAATTTTTCTCTAACAAAATAAACCTAAGTATATGTAGAGAAATCATCGATAAAAATAACTGCATACTTCAAATCAGTGAAAGATAGAAAATTAATCCTGCCAGTGAGGTTTGAATGTATCAATTATAGTGGCCAAGAAGTTTTTATTTCACTTTCTTTAAAAGATAGATTATGCATCTTTCTACACTGGTATCTAATGCAAATAGTACTGGTATTGACCTTCATCTTAGGAAGTCCATCAACTAGTCCCTTGCTCTACATATTTTAAAGTCTGACATAATTCACATGAGCTAATTTAGCATGTCATAAATCAGTGGTATCATGTTTAATCATCCAATCAACATGAGAATTACGAGCAGACATGACACAAAGTTTGTTCATTTTTCTATCTTAAGTAATAATCTCTCCAAAAGCTTTAATATTAGTATAAAACTTCATAGTGTCAGGTTCAAATAAAATACAATACACTTTATCCATGATTTATAAAATAGAAATCAAAATTTTATTCATATTAGACATATAATAAGTATTATTTATGAAAATAAAAGAACCAGTAGATGATGTGAGAGATAAATCATCAATATTTTTGACAGTATAAAGTGAATCATCGATAGTAATAATAGCATCAGAACTAGTTATAATCACATAAATAATTAAATACCTCTCTATGACTAGTCAGATGATTAGAACATCCAGAATTAATAATCCATTTATGAGCAAAATCAATACCTAACACATAAGAAGAAGTAGAAACAAATGTATGTTGACTATCAAGATTGAAATTAATAATAGTAGTAGTAAGAGTCTAACTATAAGTTTCTTTATCTCCTCCATGCTTTGATATAGAGGATGTAATATTAGATTATTTGAGCTTCATCTTGTAATCATGAATGTTATGGCATAATTTTCCACATCTATAATAATTCACCTTAAATTTATAATTTTTTTTCTCAAAATTTTCAATTAGCCTTTTTTATGAATTTTTAAAATTATTATTTCACTTCTTATTTTTTATTTTCATTGTTAGAAAATAAGGTCTTTATTTTTTTGAGGATATATCGTCAAATCATGCATCTAAGTATTAAGTACTTCTTAATGAGCAAGTATATTTTTCAATTCTGTTAATATAAGTTGTTGAGTCCATCTAAAAGTAGCTAACATATAAGCACTATACTCTTTATTCAAATCATAAACTAATAGTCTATACCATTTATTTTCATCATAATGAAAATTTAGATGAAGCATACCAAGTTCATTAAACATTTTCTTTTTTTTAAGAAAATATTGGGATATTGCAAGATTACCTTGTTTGAGAGCACTAATTTCATTTTTCAGAAATTGAAGTCAAGCCTCATTGATCTTTGAGTGGAGAGTAGCAAAAATATCCATACCTTCTACGACTATTCTATATTTTAAATTTACTGAAAAGTATCTTTATCAACATTTATTAGAAGAATATGAACCACGTTTGTAGTTTTGGTCTTCCATATTTTTTTTGCTTCTGCATTGTTCGGAGTTTTTGGTGGCTTCACTATATCTGTCCCATTTACGACCTCCTATAAATCTTATCTTCTCGAACATGATTTGTTGCAGGTCTTCCCAAATACATAATTGGTGCTGTTCAAAGTTTGATCTTGCAGTTTCAGCTATGATGATTCAACTGTTGAATCATTAAAAAAGGATCCACATATTTGCACCATCATAAAATAAATTATTGAAAATTTTTTAACCACGCTAAGCAGAGAATGCATTAATCATCAATCCCAAGCCTATGGCTTTAATATGATGTAAAATGACATGCTACATGAAGTAGATCAACTGTGCTGGCCCAAGAATCAAAATAAACACCAAACTAAAAAAAAAATCTACAGAGAATCGCGAAATAAATTATAGAAGAATAAAAAATTAGTAGAGAAACAATTTATCTAAAGAAAAATAAAGATCAAATTCTCATAAAGTCGCCTCACAAAAAGGTCTCCACATGCACATATAATTTCTCTTTTCTCTTTCTTTCTACATCCTAAAGGAGATGCTAATGATCCCTCTAAATAGACATGATACAGATGAGAGTTTAACTCTGATCTAAACTCTGAAAATAAAATTTACTAAAATACAAACTCTTAATTAAACAGGATAATAGAGTCATATTTAAAATTAGATACACAATGATTTTCAACAAGAAAGAGCATGAAAATACATGCGATAAAAAAGATTATTGCTTATCTTTTTTAGTTTCTACGATTAAGAATCGTAATCCGGAAACATAGTTGGTAATTAGGGTTTAGGGTCTATGATTGTTAGTTTTTAATTTCTTGACTAAAAAATAGTATCTCCTTCTCATTCCAATGTATTTTGTTCTTTGAAGAGACCGTTAAGCCACGCAAATTGGATGTAAAAGTTAGGAGGGGTTCTAAATAAAATGGGATTTTAGATAAGATCATAAATTGCATGGCAGGGAAGATCAAGCGGGGAATATAAGTCAAAGGAGTCATGAAATAAAAAGGCATCCATGTAGCAACAACCATCTTTGATCAAAAGTGGGGAATATAAGTCAAAGGAGTTACAAAATAAAAGCATCCATATAGCTACAACCACCTCTAATACTTCTTCAATTTGATTTGAAGGGAATTCTCTAAGGGGGTATTTAGTTGGGCTAATTAAGATCTAGAATAGAAATCGAAATGGATGGCTCCCATTTCAACTATTTGGTTGAAAGAAATTTCATTCTAGAGAGAAATGAAAATAATCCATTCCTTTCGTAGGTGAATCCAGACTCATCCCAACGGAGTCAAACTTATTCTAGTAGAATGATATTAAAAAAAAAAAATCGTGGTGATGAGCTCTACGACAGTGACGAGGAGACGGAGCTGGAGGCTGGTGGCGGGACCTGCAACGGGATTGGAAGAGGGATAGAAGTACGATTGAGGGGTGGAGCCCGACAAGGACGAGCTCACCGGGAGAGAGGCTGTTGCCGAAGAGGCCATTGATGTCGATGGTGGCTATGGCTGTGTTGGTGATGCTGGAGCTGAGGTCGCTGCCGAAGGGTAGGCCCTTCTCGAGATGGAGGGAGAGGCCAATGGAGTGGACATCGAGGGCTTGCATGGTGGCTATGTTGGCAATGTCGGCGTAGTTCCAAAGGGGGTCACGACTGAGCTTGGCGGCAGAGTCAGCAATGCCAGAGATGGAGAAGATGGAGAGGGTTTCGACAGGGACGGTGGAGTCAACCACGACAGTGACGGTGTCATCGACGCCGTCGATGGCATAGTCGAGGAAGTCGAAGTTGGGGCCGAGGTTGGTGATGGTAGCGGGGGCGAAGGCGGTGATGGAGCAGAAGGCTGGGAAGGTCATTGGGGGCTAGGGTTTTGGACGAGATTTTAGAAGTCGGACGGGAGGCATATCGGACGGTTCAGAAGCACGGGATGTGGGGTTTTGGGCGGTGCGGTGCAGAGAGATTTGTGAAAACTTATCATTAATTTTTTTAAAAAATTAATGATATTTTTTTAAAAAAATTTAAAAATATTATTATTTTTAATTTTTATTTAATATTAATTTTTAAAATAATTAATTTTTAAAAATTTTAGTTAAGAATAAAAATAAAAATTTGAGTTGACTCCCATTCCTTTCTTAGTATGAACCAAGCAACAACAATGGGAATCATTCATTTCGATTTCGATTCTAGATACGAATCAAATGCTTCAGAGAATTAGATTATTTTAATTTTAATTTTAATTCTGATTACGAATTAAATATTTTTTGAGAATAATTATGTTGCTAAAACAAATATCGGTGGTAGGATCAGGCGTGTTGCATCCACGGTTCCAAAAATATTAATTTTCTGCTCCAAATATTTGATTTGGTGGTCAAATCGATAATCAAAAATATCAAGAAAGCAATCAATGTGATGGCTTTTAGCCGGAGAAGGTTTTAAACATGCCTAGTGGGTATCAGGTAGCCTCATAAATGAACTCATAGACCTTGCTAATCGGCATTTTTTTTTTATCTAGATCTTCTTCATAATAGTTTTTTTTTTATAAAACTGAGAAAAAAAGAAGGTATGATCTTTGTCTATGGTTGTCACAGAGAGATGATTCAAGCCTATCGAATTTTTCTTCTCGTTTTGTGTCTTTTTATCTCTTACGCATGGTTTTAGCTGGTGCAGAATAGGTGCAAGAATTCGTCTTCCTCCATGACTCACGTCTGGGGATGGCAAAATTAATCCGACCCGATGGGTATACACCCTACCCGAACCCGGTCAAACCCGAAAAATAGGGTTTGACTGGGTTTGGGTTTGGATAAAACCCGAAAACTACAGCACGGATATGGGTAGGATATGGGTAGTGCTATTTTCTACCCGAACCCGACCCGAACCTATGGATATGGATAATATCCGAACCCATATCCGAATATATATATATATATATATACACACACACATATCCGAATATATATATACATATACATATATACATATCCGAATATATATATACATATACATATACATATACATATATAATATATATATATATATATATATATATACACACACACACATATACACATACACACACATATATATGATCTCTCTCTCTTTCTCTCTCTCTCTATATATATATAATTATATATATGTATGTATGTATATGTATGCATGCATATATGTACGCATGTATGTATGTGTGTGTGTTAGAAGTGTGTATGTACGTATATATGTATGTATATATATATAATTGGTAATTCTATTTTTGATTGATAATATGCATAAAATTATTTTACTTTTTTTTTTGGTATAGAATGGATGGGTATGGGTTGGGTATGGGGCGGGTATGGATTGGGTATGGGGAAATGGGTTACCCACGGGTATTTCCGAATCCGTTGGGTATGGGGATGGGTATCTCTTTTCTTACCCGATTGGGTATCGGGTAGGGTTTGGATATAGGGTGTTAAGTTCGGGTTTGGGGATGGGTAGTATACTATCCGACTCAAATCCTATCCATTGCCATTCCTACTCACGTCAGGTTCTGCACCGGGCCTATGTGCACCCCTGATCCATGTGGTTTATGAACAAGTCTGGTCTAAACCGAAGCCCAACCCAAGCCTCCAAAGACTTAGGCCTGGTCGAAGTAGACGGCCTGGTTCGCAAGTAGAATTCCACGCGAGGAGCGTTAGATAGCTCTGTCCAGAATCGCCTGCACCTAGCCGTGCCAGCATTTTTGGTAGACCATCAATTAATAAGACTCGCATCAAACCCCCCCTCTCGATTCGTGGGATTTTGCCTTCGTGTCGGCGAATATGTGCGTTTTAGCCGTTTCAAGAACCGGCGTATCAAAGTATCTCTCCCCCGTACATTCCCTGAGGGAGGGTGGAAGGGAGAGGACCCACAGGTTAACACCGCACCATCGCCCAGATCCACTACACCGCTGCATCTCTCTCTCCTTCTTTCCGGTCTCCCGTCTCAGATCCCTCGACTCCCTCGATTGGATCTCGATCCCTCGCCTCGCGCCCCCCCGTCGAGACCTAGGTGTTCTGCTTCCCTTCCGATCGAAAGCCGAGTGACTCGCAGGGGACTTCACGGACCTCACCATGAATCCCTTCTCTTCCGGGACCCGCCTCAGGTAGCTCCAATCTTTCGATCGAACCCTTCAAAATTCTTCCATGCGTGCTCGTTTTCTTGGTTATGCTTCGTTTGAAAGCAATTGCTTCCGCTCATATCACACCGGTCTTTATTCCACTCTGCTCAATTCTATTTGTTTAAAAGGGGAATCAACAAAGCCGTTAGGTTCTAGAACATGTGATCTGGCTATTGCTGCCTCATTATTTCAATCATTGTTCTCTGTGGTTGGGGGCTGTGTGGTCGGTTTTTGGACGTTAGGTTAGATTTGTTCTGTGAACCAAGAACGAAGTATTAGTGCAGGTGCCCTTGGCGGCAATTCAGGAACCGATTTTAGTGTATATTTTAGGTGGAGACTGCAAAGGAAATCATCAGTGCATAGAATTGCGACCGTTTGATCGGGTTCTTACTGCCACATTAGTATAATCTTTCTTCTTGCAGCTGGTGACCTTACAAAGTAGCTTTCTATGATTAGCTTAGATTCGGTCTTGGAACCAAGAACGAGGTATTAATCCAAGAATTGCTTCCATCTACAATTTAAGGACCAATTCCAATGTATAATTCAGGATGTCAAGGAAATTCGTTACCGTTCTCAGTACCGATAGTTTGATCTAGTTCTTGATGCCACATTTGTACAACCTTTTTTTTTTTCTTTTTGTTTTTTGTTTTTTTTTGTTTTTTTGCAACTGATGTTACTGGGAAGCAGCTTTTTAACTTTAGGTTAAATTTTTTGTCTGAATCAAGAATGAGGTATAAATTCAAGAACTGCACTTACATACAATTTAAGGACTTACCTCAGTATATTTATTAGGAGGGTTCTGCAAAATATTTAGAAAACTCATTAGCATATGGAGTTGGGACTGTTTGATCTGATTCTTGCTGCCACATTAGTACAATATTTCCTTTTTGTTTCTGGTAAGCTTGCAACGTAGCTTTTTAATGGTAGGTTAAATTTGTCCTGTGAATAATGGAGGTGGTAGTGATCCATGATTGCCCTTAACCAAAATTTAAGGACTGATGTTGGAAAATGTATTAGGATATGGCTATAAAATATTAAGGAAAAGTGATTACCAGCATTTATTATATTAAAAATTGTCTTTTTGTTAAAATATTTAAATGAATATTCTGTTTGCTGTATATATTTTTCTACGATCTCGAGGATCATGCTTTGTACATTATTTGAAGGATGTCAACCAATTTCCAAATGAAAGTATGAAAATTAAATGAAGAACATTTCACGTTAAATGTTTGCAAGTTAGGTTATCTCATCTTTTATGTTGATGTAACCAGTATCCTAAGAGGGGCTAGGCATGTATATTTCCTTTTTTTTTTTTCCTTTGTTTTTTTTATAAAAATTTCTAAGACTGTTTATATACAAAATCTTGAAGGATCCAGCAGGTTGCCCAAGGCTGAAATGAAAACTTGCAAGCCTATCTTCTAAGGAAAATTATCTTCGATTTTCTTCTTGCCTTTTGTTTACCGAAGGATGATCTCAACACTAATTCTATTCCAATTAGGTTTTTCTTTTGTAAAATGAACAGATATGATCTTTATGCTAATAAAGAAAGGATATTAATCATCTTAATTTGCCATGGTTTCGTTTGTAAGATGATCAAATGAAGGCCGTTTTTCGCCGTATTTTTAAGATTTAGATTTTAAACGTGATGATTGGATATGGTCATTGTTTTTCGATTATGGGCTATATCAAAACTTTTTCTTTCTTTTTCTGTCCCCTTTATCAAACCTGTTTTGAAAAATCAGATCTGTTTTTCAAATAAAGTAATGTCAAGTTTCTGTTTGACACTACTAATCATCACACACTTAGTTCTGAATGATATTCTTTAAATTCAAAATATGAAATATTTTTTGGATCCAAGGTGCAGATGTTGGCAGGGTGATTGATGAAGATTAGATTCTGAAGTTCAGACCTGGCAATTCTGACCTGTGTTACATTATTGAATGAACACTTACTTGTAGAATATTATTTGGAAGATCACACAAAGATTGTTTTTTTATTGGATCATTGCAAATGATCAAATTATTATCATTTCCATCTTTTGCAATTGAGTTTCATCTTTATGTACAGTAGGTTTTGTTAAAAAAATTGCTCCTTGAAGCCATTTTACGAATTTAAGTATCATAAGTCTGCTATTCTAGAGATATAGTAATATTTACTAAGGGTGAATAGAACCCTCATACTAGATTATTGGCTTATAATATATGCTATATAAACATTTTCCTACTATAAACTTATTACTATCTTCGAGTACAACTGGTCTATATCAAGATTTTAAATCTTGTGGGATGGGACTATCCCACTTTTCCTATAGAAAGGGATGTGCCATGATCCCACCTTGTCCCAATACTTGAGACAAGGGATGTCCCAAGAGGTCCCGATCGGGATGCTGGGGTGATGGCGAGACAGTCCTATCCCAACACATGGGATGTACCCTACCCCGGTGTCATGTGGGAAGTCCTATTGGGATTTGCATCCTGGGTCTATATAGCCCCTTAGTCTCCCCCACCCTGTTATTTTTGGTTTTCTACCTCCTTACAACCATTTGTTTTTCTTCTTGTTTCTAGAAATTTGCACACATGCAAAGGAATGTGCAATAAGTGGGGGAGTGTTTACTAATTCATATTATGGGAAAAAAATCCTAATTTTACATAAGATTATAGTTATCTATCACTCTGATTCACATGGTCATGACCACTTGTCTAGTTCTCTTTCTTAGGTCAATAATGTGCTTCATTTGCCAATTTTTGGGCTATCATAATGTAGACTCCTTGGCATGGATGACTAACTTGGCAATTCTACATGTTTCCATACATTTATGCTCTCCACAGTTTATAAATATTCGAACGTTTGATAGTTAGACCTCTTAGTCTCCCTTCTTGCTCTCATAGAGGGAGAGAAACAAATGAACGACACCAATCAATAGTCGGAATATGGTTATCCAATTACATAAAAGGGCATCCAGTGCATGAGGTTCCCATCACTAGGTCTGGAGAGGGTACGCCGCCTTACCCCTATGTGTAGAGAGTTTTTTGTATTTTGAACCCATGACATTCAGGTCAAGATGGAGCAACCTTACTGTTGCAAGGTTTGCCCTCTAGTTATCAAATTACATTATTAATAAAAATGTCTTTATTTATATGGGGAGTCACAGCTTACATGCTTATTCTCATTTGTATCTCATTTGCTCCAGATGGGACAACAAATTAAACCTTATTGTTTCTCAATAATTTTCCTTTGTTCTTTATAGTTGAATACCTTTGATATTTCTCGATTTCTTTGCCATTGGTGATATAATTAAGAATGAAACTTGTACATACTTTGTCATTTATCCCTGATTTATGTAGTATCACCAGATAAGCTTATTGATCCTCAGCTGAGTTTTATGAATACTTCCAACACATTGCAGGGACATGATTCGAGCTATACGTGCTTGCAAAACTGCTGCAGAAGAGCGTGCTGTTGTGAGAAAAGAATGTGCTGCTATACGTGCTGCTATTAGTGAAAATGATCAGGATTATAGGCATCGTAATCTTGCAAAGCTCATGTTCATTCACATGCTTGGTTATCCTACTCATTTTGGTCAAATGGAATGTCTCAAACTGATAGCTTCTGCTGGTTTTCCTGAAAAGAGAATTGGCTATCTTGGTCTAATGCTGCTTCTTGATGAAAGGCAGGAAGTTCTTATGCTTGTTACAAATTCCTTGAAACAGTATCCATTAAGCTTATGATATAAATTTAGTGTACTCCATATAACTAGTATTTTATTGAATTATAAAATATCTATTCTGAACTGGTATCATAATTTATACATTGGAATGTTACAATTTTACTCTTTGGTATCCTTGACACAAGCAGAGATCTCAATCATTCAAATCAATATATTGTGGGTCTTGCACTTTGTGCTCTAGGGAATATATGTTCTGCAGAAATGGCACGGGATCTTGCACCAGAAGTAGAAAGGTTACTACAAACTAGAGATCCAAACATTAGAAAGAAGGTAGATCTTTTATCTATTAATAATGTGTTTTTTGACTATTATAAGTAGCTTCTTGACATGAACTTTTTCAATATGATTGCAAGAATGAAGTCCCTGTTATGTTCTTGGATTTGCATCACTAAACTGCAGTCTGCTTTTTGTGTTGTTATCCGTATTCGATATATGGAAAAATCTTTTTGGTGGCAAATTATGTTGCATAGAATGTGAATTCCAATTGGTTGTGTATTTGCTAGTGTCTGATGCGAGCTCCTTGTTTAGATATATTCTGAAGCAGCCATTCATTTTTTAAGTGGTAAGTATTCATAATCTTCTTACAAATTGCAGAAAATTGCATGCTATTTGCTTCTTGTTAGTCTATATCTGGTGTAGGTGTTTAGCCAACAAGAAAACTAGCCCTAACAGTTCTATAAAAGGTCCAAGGAAGAATGATATTGGTTAAAGCAGTTCCTCTATTCCTCTCATGAACTTGTGTGTGGGCCTTACTTGACTTTGATCAATGAGTTCCTAAAAATATCTTTTATATGCATATCACAATCCTTTTTTTTCCTCATATGATCATTCAGTTACTCTTATGTTTTGATAGGTGTAATATAAAGACACTTTTCATGACATAAAGACATGCCTTTGCACCCTTTCAAACATGGAAAGTTTGATGATGTTCTTTACCAGTCTTTATCATTTTGTGAAGAGGCACGTGCACTGCTGCATGCATTTTGACTAATATTTTGTATATCTGTTCCATGATCTGTTTACGGAGTATCACTATGTCATGCCTGCATTCCTATGTAGTTTGTGGTAAAGTTGGACACTAGAGCTGTAGAGTGCTTCATCGTGCAATACTTGGTCAACCACGAAGATTTATGTCTTTGTTCAAAAATCTTTTGGGGGTTGGTTAGATGAAATGAGAAAAGGAAAGCAAAGTGGTTGCAATGGGCTGCTCATAGTGGGTTGAAGTTAAATTTGGAAACTGGAAAGCTAATTGATGATACTGAATAAGTTTTCAGATATTGTTAATTCTTTGATTGTATGTGCAATGTTCTTTTTATTTTTATGTTCTATTTTTTTAATAATATCTTATTACCAGTACTAAGTGTTAGACCAAGATATTAAAAAAAAAGACTGCCATAGTATGTACTGAATACCATACTATCCCCTGGTGGCAAACCATGAGTAGATAAAGGGTCGTGCCACATTATGCACTGAGCCAGTTGCGACTGGTACTATACTGCAGTACTTCAAACCTCTCTTGAGAGTTGAGACAACACATTTTTACCTCTTATTCTTTACTGTTTGTGCACATGCATGTATGCTTGTATTTGTAAACACGGATACATGGGACAGAAAAAGGGGAAGCTTGTTAAACCTGGTTGACAACCCAGGTTGGGTGGAAGTTAATATTTGAAGCTAAGTAGTAAATTGATGATGTCAAAAATCAAATCTCTTGATATTTTTTTCCTGACTGAGATTCCATCTCACATCAGCAAAGTTTGAATGTAAATCTTCTGTTATAGTTAGCAAACTGAAAGTAAACTAGCATCCTGTATAGATGTAGGTGTCTCTGTTGTATATCTCTTTCAATTTACGGTTTATTTTTTTCCTTTGTTCCTCTGCTTTGTTCAAGCAAATTTGATCATGCTATGTCAGACAAAAAATGTCATTGCCTCAAAATTTGTGGATCACTATGCTGTTTCTTTTAGCCATGAAATCACTACATCGTTTCTTTTAGCCATGAAAAGTACTGTAAGTTAATAAAATCTGATGTAATCGCCTTCACTTTTGAATGAGTTTAGGCTGTGGTTGTGCTTTAAGACTGATACAATATGATTTACCTAATGCTTTGTTAGATTTAAATAGCCTTCATTGTTTAGTGACCGATGGTGGTTTCTTGTTTTTCAGGCTGCTTTGTGCTCTATAAGGATAATAAGAAAAGTTCCAGACTTAGCAGAAAACTTTATGGGCCCTGCTGCTTCTTTGCTGAAGGAAAAACATCACGGAGTTTTAATAGCTGGAGTTCAGCTCTGTACAGATCTATGTAAAGCTAGTACTGATGCCTTAGAATATTTGAGAAAGGTATGGCTCATATCATGTCTGTATCTGTTTCAAACTCTTTGCCATGTTGATTATGAATGGTATTTTATCTAATTTTGACCTTGAACAAACTCTTCTGTGGATTTTCTTGTTTCTTCTATTAGGTGAGTCTTTCAATCCTACATCTCTTTCAATTTTCGTAAAGGAAACTATGAAACTGGAACATAACTGAAATTGCAGTTCAGGAACTCTAAAAAATGTTCCATAACTTTTCCTGATGCTTGAATTTCTTTCATACTTTCATTGTCTGGATTCTCTATGTAGTCTTATACTTTCAATCATATATCTTTCCTAAATGCTATTGGTTTCTTCTGATTCTTTTTTTGTTTTTTTTGTTTTACTACTTTTCTTCCACTGTTCATATGATCATATGATTAATGTCCAAATTTATGTGTAATTCAATTACGTATTGTCACATTAGAAATTGTGAGAATCAACAGTTCCCTTAATTTGTGTTTGCAATGAGAACGGGTGTGAAAATTGTGAGGAGGGTAAGAACCCTTGGATCTCCATGCTGGAGTTGGCTTGCTTTGTGTTTAGACCAATGAAATGACAGAAAACCTAGCTAGTACATCAAGGAAAGAATTGGTGCAAGGGATTGGGGTGGCTTAAGTTTGACCTCTCCTGAGTTATTAGTTGTGGTAGCTATGGGTAATCATAGGAGTACATTGGACTAGCAATGTATGAGGAAATTTCCCCATCTCCAAGTGGCTTCTCTGATAACATGAAATTCCTGTCAAAGAGTCTAGAGGAAGGTGAAAGATTCGGGATGTTGTTCTGTTTAAACATTTGAGATTATTGAGATTTTTGTGTGTTCTAGATTTGGTTCAGAGCATGATTAAGGTTGAAAATTTGATAGCTGTACTGGTCTCTGAGCAAATCTTTGCCATGCAACAACAGTGAGGAGAGTTTTTTTTTTTTATAAAAGAAATGCAATAAGATATGTTCTTGTCTGGGTTCACCTTGGAGCACCAAATGGAATTTCGTGACTGAAGCTGGTTTGGTAGGTAGCCTTGATGAGTGTTGCTAGGGATTGGAAAAGAAATGCTTGGTTTGGACTCTTATTACTGAGATATTAGTCAGAGGCAACTTTTGCTTTATGTATCCTGAAAACAGATTTATGGAAACCCTGAATTTGGCATGTATTGCAGGTCTGAAAGACTCTAATTTTGCCAATGTTTCATTTATAACAATGGTATTTTTTTTTCTCAATTGTGGCATAATTGTGCGTCATATTAGGGCATAATTGTGCAAGGTGGAGGTCATGACTAGTGCCATTGGGTTGCTAATGAGCCAAAAGGGAAAAAACTTGTGAATAAAAGTGCCATGGATGCTACAGGCATGGATGTGGCTTGTTGTGGTGGCTTTCAGGTGTTACCAGTGTTTTTGACTTAGTTGGCGCTACATGAGCTATTAAAACTGGGGCTTATATCACCAACTGATTCTTATATTTTTTGGGCATAATATGACATCTTAACAGTTTCCAGGGGCCATATATTTTAATATTTCTAACATTTTAAGATTTCATTTATCTCCTTAACATGGGCAGACTTGTCCTGCTGCCTTTTTGAAGTAATATGTAATCATCTTGTTTTTTATCCATATTGTTCTTTTTCTACTCCAGATCAGTCAGTAATTTATATGTGGCAACCAAAAAATATATACCAGTTACATTTGTTGCCATATCCATGTTTTCTTTTTGGAAATCTCTGGATGGTTATTATTTCCTGATAGTTTCGTAGGCTACATGCAGGGGATGATTAAAGTTTTTTGCTTTGAGCTATACCTTACACTAGTTTTTTTCAATTCCTCAACGCTTATTGCCTATTATGGAGTCCAATAGCTTTTTATCATGAAGTGCATGTAAGATAAGTGCCTTTGACTGGTGTTTAAGTTTGAACGTCTGGTAGATTCTCTCTCTCAAACGCGCACACATACTCATTCACTCACATGCAAATAATTCCAGTAGTCTTGTGACTGCAATGCGCTGCAAAACATGCTTTTGTCAAGTAATTGGACCACTTTTTACCATATAATTTGTTTAGTAATCTTTTTATCCTTAAGGCCAGGTATTTAAGTTGGTTGGACAGTATCGTGGAGTGTTAGGCATTCAGATTTTCTTGTTTTTTTTTACCTGCTTGAGGATCATGTAATTTCTTGTCTTGGGTGTCGGCAGTTGTTTTACGTTGCTTTATGTCTGGAAATTTCTGTTGTATACTTCCTGTTTAAGTCGTTGTGCTTTTTACATTTCATGACATAGATAAGTTTTCATCCTGATTATAGAACTGCACCGAGGGACTGGTTCGAATTCTGAGAGATGTCTCAAATAGTCCATATGCACCTGAATATGACATTGCTGGGATTACAGACCCATTTCTGCACATCCGAGCGCTTAGGCTTATGCGTATGCTGGGTCAAGGAGATGCAGATTCCAGTGAGTATATGAATGACATTCTTGCTCAGGTAAATTTCCTTTGCTTTAATATTTTGAATTTGGTTCTTTTGCTGGCCTTGTAGGGTACGGTAATCATGTTTTGAGTTTCTCAATGAAGAAACTTAGTATCTGGCTTAACCCAAATGCATATTTGGTAGTTTTAGTGGTTTCTGTTGGAAAATGTTCTGGTTGGTTGGTTTTATTTGGAACTTTTAAAAAAGAAATTAAAAATGTTAAATGATTAGAAAAAAACTTAAAATGTCTTAGTAGTAGAAACTCAGAAAAAAAATTAATAAACTTCATCCAAGTTTGTTACAGTATGGTATACTGTTTGATGATAATCATATGCAGTTGGTGGTAGTTTAACATATACTAATGTATATATTGCTGTCTTTATGCTAAAATTGCATCCTAAATGATGCAAGCATAAGGATATTGGCGACCATGAATTAGAATATGAAGGAGCAAGAAGTAGGAATTATCAAATGCATCAAGGAGCAAGATCAAGGAGCAAAAACTGTGATAGCATAATGTTTGTAATTAAGTGCTAAGATCTGGCTGTAGTCAACATCTCTCCAGTTTATTTTGTAGTTAGCTTTGTTATTTGTTATTTTATCTACCACTTTGTGCTTGCCATTCTCCTGCTTCACCAAATGCATGAAATGAAAATTATACATCCCCACTTCTGTTGTAACATATGGCTTTTACCATACCAAAGAAATATTTTGCTGTGGGGCATGAAACCAAGCAATCAATTATATAACATGATTCATAGCCTAGTCACCACAAGTTGGAATGCAAACCTTTCATTGCACTTTGTTGTCTCCCTCTCCCCAAGATCAAGATAGATTTTGCAGATCCTTGTAATTACTTGACGACAGTACAGCTAAGCTCATCTCTTTAGGGGCATCAGTTATGCTATTTTGATTTCAAATATGTTGAGAGGGCTACGATTACATATAAAAAACTTTAGCAGTCACCCAGTCAATGAACTATACATCCTCGATGCCTTCAAATATAATCTTTATTATAGATTGCCTTTTGTACTTCTGCAAATTGGAGTCCATTAGACCATCATATGTTGCAAGGAGCCTGTTGGTTGTTGCAATACTAGACTATGAAACAAGAAACTTTCACATTAGGTTTTGACCTCACGCTACTGGCCGTGCTCGTATCTTGAAGGGCATGGTAAGCCACTGCCATCTGGACCCTGTGCTTTCACCTACATCTGCACTTGGTTGAATCAAATGTTTGCTTGCTGTTTCGTGATGCTATTCTAATTGCTCTATGCTCCTTCAAGTTTGTATGCATTCTGATTAGGCCTCAAATTTGAGGAGCAAATGTATCTTTTAAAGAAGTGATGTATGTATGTGTGTGTGTGTGTATATATATATATATATATTGTTTCTAAACAACTGATCAGGAATATTTAGCCTAAGCAGTTCTTTCATACTGGCTATGTGTATATATTTTCTTTTGTAGGTTGCGACAAAAACTGAGTCAAACAAAAATGCTGGAAATGCTATTCTGTATGAATGTGTTGAAACTATCATGGGTATTGAAGCTACTAGTGGTCTTCGTGTGCTTGCTATCAATATTTTGGGAAGGTTCTTGTCAAATCGTGACAACAATATCAGGTGTTCAGTAATTTCCAAGGACCGATTGCGAGAAATCTCCATTTTATCATTATCACTGACAAATATTTTGCTTATTCCTTTTGCTGAAATGTAGTCATATATGCTGCAATGTGTGACAGACTGAATGATTAATGTTAGTCAATTCTGAAGTTCATGTACAAGATCTTTTTTCATTCATTCATTTTCTTTATAAATTGAAAAAAAAAAAAGAGAGAATCAGTGCTATATGCAGTTTGGTGTAGGCTTGGTGTATTATCATGATGAAGGATGATATGCAATGACCTTGCTTTTAGAGCTACTGGTTGGACTGCTTAATCTTAACAAACAAGCTTTATCCGATAGAAGGAGATTTTTAGGTCCAGTTAAGGACCATCATAGCGCTTGAGAAAAACTTTAAAGCAAATGCCATAGTCTTGTAAGTAAGTGCAAAATTTCTCAAAGGTTAACTTTGGTCAAGAGGGGACTTTTAGGGAGACCTATATACTTGGTTTTATGATTTAAGCTCATGTAATCTTGCAGTAATCCCTTTTTTATTTTGTTTTACAAAGCGGCCCTTGGCCATAATTACAACCTTGTAGCCATATGATGTGGACAATAGATTTATAAACTAGGCTGACCAATATGCAATTCTGCAAAACAGGTTTAGCACATGCACTATAAAACATAACCTACAGACTCCCTTCCACCCACAATCACTATGCTTCCTGATGTTTTGTTTTATGAGTATTTAATCTTTTAATGATCTGTCATTTGTGTGTTGTATGGAAGAACTTGTGATGGATCTTACCTATTCGGAAAACCATTGGCTACACGGTAATTTCTTTGTATTAGCCGTGATTTTGCCCATCCTAAATACCCTTGTTCAAGAGGAAAACATATAGAATCTTCCAGATCCATGACATTATCTAATTTGTTTCCGAAATGACTGAACTGGTTTCTGAAGAAGCCTCAGTCTACCCTCGTCAAAAAATCAGCTAAAGTCATGGTTTTAATTACTGAATGGAAGTGGGCGGTATGAGGTGAACTCTACTGACCTGGTATGGTATTGGTACATCATGGGGGCTTGGTACCCCTTCTTATTGTTATATGGGACAGGTGCTATTCTGACTTCAGAAATATGCCATGTGTTGGTATGGGGGCCTATTATATGGTACCATACTATTAAGGTAATGATATGGGTCCCAGTACTAAGACTTAAAACATTGGTTGGAATAAATTTTGATTACATATTCAAATTTGATTATCTTTTATATTATAATACTATGTGATAGTACTAATGTACATATTACTAATATGAATCCTATATAGTGCTTATCAAAAATAATAATTAGCGGGAAAGGACTGGATTTACTCTGGTAACCGCAAGAGGGACAAACCATATGGTTAGTAGAATCCAAATGGTCAAAGAACATAACATTGGTGCATTTTATGATCCACATCTCTGAGGAACTAGGGGGTCAATTGCCCAATCTTAGGCTTGGGGCTTCAGTGATGATGATCATGATGTATGGGATTTGTTAAATGATTCAAAATATGATCAAAGCTAAACTTCAAAAACCATTATTTAATGTCAGTGATATGACATGCCAGAGAGAAATAAAGACAAAAGAAAAGAAGGAAAGATGAAAAGAGGCTATATGAACAAGTTCCTCAAGGTTTAATTTCATTACATTATGTGGATGCATCAGAAAGGCTATATGCATTCTTTTGTTACTAAAGAAAGGACAGAAAGATAAAGAATTATCAACACCTCACACATGAAGTGGAAATGCGATTCATAAGTATAATGCATTTGCTGAGTGCCATTGAAAGCTAAAAAGGAATTTTTCAGAAGATAGTGATGAGGGGGCATTTGGTCTAGTTTGAAGATTAGAAAAGAAGAGGGAGAACTAGAATTTAGTTCAGTTGAAGTAGGGGCAGGTTTTTCCTCTAGGAGGAGCTGACTGTGATGCAAACAAATGCCTTATAAATGTAAGCCTAATAAAGGGAATGTAGATCCTTGTTTAATTTAAAAGCTAGTAGTCCAATGGATCATGTGTATGTATGATGAGATCTCAGAAGGCCACTATCTTTATATCATTTCTTTCTTACAGAAAGATGGAGAGGTAGATTGAGATGTCTGAAGTACTGCTAAATTGAGGGATGATGTTGAGATGAACCTTTGGGTTGTTACTATGTCATCAAATACTATGGCAATTTAAATAGAGAATCGTCAGACAATATTTAATATTTCCCTATGACTAATTTTACAGCGCGAACAAGAATTTTAGGCATAAAAGTGTCATGGCATTAGGCAAGAGTTAGATGTCCAGGTGGATGAGTGGTTGAATTAGGAATATTTAATTGGAAATATTCTGTTGAAGAAAATCATGAGTGACATTATTAAATGTTAAAAACTTAAAGTGAGGAAAAATTACATGGATTAGTTTGGAGATCCATGTCATAATGAATGATTGGTATGTCACCCTTTTGTTGTTTTTTGATTCAGTGCTGATTTATATGGCATCATCACATATCAGATTTTGCATGTCCTAAAAGTCATGATTTCTGATAAGAATCGTTCTTGTCCTTGCTATTTTGGTAATCTTAAGCAGCCTGTCAACATCTCAATGCAATCACTCTCTCTCTCTCTCTCTCTCTCTCTCTCTATATATATATATATATATATATATATATATGCCTCTTGTTCTCTCTGTATGTAAGCCTGATCCTTTATGGACATTATTGTCATTGGTTTGTATCTCTATATGATCTTTGCATTAATGAAATGAAAAAGTTTCAGAACAGAATCTCTATTCTGAATAATTTGGTTTTCATTTTTTTTATATAGTCTTATTTTTTTTTCCATCAGATATGTTGCCCTTAATATGCTCATGAAGGCTGTTACAGTTGATTTTCAAGCAGTGCAAAGGCACAGAACAACGATTCTAGAGTGTGTTAAGGTACTGTATTTTCATGTTTTTGTTAGTAAGAAGGGAAGATATATTGTGCAAAGTAGGAATAATAGGTCTGTAATTGGTACTTTCACCTGCAGAAATGTCTGTGCACAGGCATATTCAACAATTTGGATATGATTTGTCACTTTCTATGATTTTACTACACTTTTTTCTTGTTTAAATGGAAATAATATTGAGAGATGTTTTTTTGTCCTTTTTCTTCATTTTTAAATTCAAACTGCTAGCTGCATCTTTTTAGCTCTTGTTTTTTAAACTGGACCTATGGGGGGTTTTATTTATACTATGAAGATACAGGATTCATTTATTTTTTTATTTATGAAGATGCAGGATTCTTTTTTTTTTTTTTGGTATATTTCTAAGAGTTCGACCCTCGATATAATATTTTCCTAACCATATGTACTAAATGAAAAATAAACTCAGTGCCAGGCCGTCTTATAATTTTCTAATAGAGAACATAGTGTTTGAACTGTAATTTTTGATTTGCTTTTACATATCATAGTTTGTCTAAGTGGCAGATATAGGCAGACATAAAGTTGGCTAATATGATATTCTAGCATTTGTTACAATTTATTACTTAGATGATATATCTGGGACATATTAAATTCATTTATTTTTAAGCTGTAATTTCAGGAGTTGAGTGCTGTGCTTTGTTGCCTGCATCGGCACGTGTGGATGAGTTTTTGAAGCTTCCTTGTGAAAAAAATTTCTGACATTATGTATTTTGGTTCTTAATAAGAATCCAACTATATGAGATGACCATGTAAGAGTGACTAGAAGGGTCACTTTGTGATCGTACCTCAAACAAGAAAAAAGTTGCTGCATAAGGTAGCTTAATATGTCCATGCTTATTGACTATTAGAGCTGTCAATTTGGGTTGGGCCCTTCAGGTTGGCCCGCCCCGCTATGTAAATGAGACGGGTTGGGTTTATATTTTAGCAACCTGTTTAAAAGTAAATCAAATGACCCGTCCCGTTTGGGTCGGTGGGTCGGGGCGGGCTGATCCGTCTCTTTTTATTTATACATATATATATATATATATATATTTCAAAAGAGGGTTCTAATGTTATTGAAGAGATAATTGATGAAGAGGAAGAAGATGAAGAATTGAATGATGAAGACCACAATAATGATATGGAGGATAATTTTTTGGGACTTTGATTTGCCTCTAAATTAGTTTGAAAATTGAAACTTAAAGTCTTTTAAGTTTGGGTTGTATTAAGTATTTAGTTTAAGTTTGATAATTTCATTTTATGACTCTAAGAATTGAGATGTGAGACTTTGATGGGTTGATTTGAGCTCAAATTGAATATGAAATTCAGTTTATATTACTGTTTACAGATTTTTTTTTTTTTTGAATTTTAGCGGGTTGACCCGTTTAACCTGCGGTCCATGGTGGGTTGGATCGGGTTGGGATTTTTCCAACCCGTCAGTTAAACAGGCCAACCCGCCTCGACCCGCTTAGAGGTGGGTCGGGGCGGGCCGACCCACTTAGAGGTGGGTCGGGGCAGGCCGATCCGTCTTGGCAGCTCTATTGACTATTTAGCCACTTCTGGCATGCACAGGACAATTTGTTAACACACATTAATGCAGTTGATAACCTGCATAGGTGAAAATATGTGAAGGTTATGCTGGTGTGATAGGTGGACACATGAAATACTACAAAAGGAACACGATGAGTGATTGATGTAAAAATGTTGGTTGTCTCATCTGTAAATTTAGGCTTGACCATGTAGTGCAACCTTGAGAAGGTTTTTAAGGGGATTTGTTAGGGAGAAGCTCACTTCCCAATGCCTTAATTCCCAAAGGTGTGCCATTAGTGAAGTCATTGCCAACAAACTGCTATTTTGTGATAAGCATAGATGTCCAGGCTTAATGGTTTAAAGCCCCATCAAAAATAGCCAGAAGATTGGCTCCATGCTTAAAATGCTAAACTGCTTCTCCCAATTTTTTCCTCAATAATCTTTCTGTTATTCTACACATACTTGAATTTTTTAATATTCAGTTTTTTAAATGAAACATTTTTTTATTAATTTAATTTTCAATTTCCAAGAGCGAGAGACACTAAAGAAGTATACCATACAAAGTGAGAGGATACTTATCAAGTTAAAAGAAACGATAAATTCTTTAATGATGTGGTAGATGAAAGCCATCAATGTGGTATAATTATGCTCTGTTTTTTTTTTTTTAATTTCCAAAAAAAATATTATGCTTATTGTCAGTATTTGCCTTTAATGGTGACTATGTTTTCCTGCATGTTGATATTTGTCATCTCCGCTATACTTGCAATAAAGGCTTATGGATATGCATATGTAATTTTCAGGATTCTGATGCCTCAATCCGGAAAAGAGCCCTTGAACTTGTTTTTCTCTTAGTCAATGACAACAATGTGAAGTCTTTGACAAAAGAACTTATTGATTACCTAGAAGTAAGTGATCAAGACTTCAAGGGAGATCTGACTGCCAAAATTTGCTCAATTGTTGAAAAGTAAGTGAAAATATTCACTAATTTCAACCTATGTGAAGTTAAATATCAACCAAAATGTTTCTTGTATGATGTACGCATGTCCTGTAAATGCAGCTACTGACTATTTCTTTTAAGACAAGTGACTTACTTTTTTCTGATTCGTTTTATAGGCTGAATTAGTGGAAGATTTTATTTGTATGGCTTGGAAATTACTGTTTTGCAGGTCTAACCTTCAAAAAGTCAAAATAGCAGATTTCCTTTTCGTAATTTTTAAAATTTGCTTGTATATTCTCCCTACCCTCTTACGTTTACTTTCATCATATAAAGTTTACTTGGAGCAAGTTAAAACTTAAAAGGTGACTGAAATTGACATTTACTATTTTGTCCTTTAATATAGAATGTTTGAAAAATTTTAAGAGGCACTTTGAAATTTTCTGTCAATTATATACATGTGCTTCTCATTTTTTTATTGGATAAATAAGCAATGAAGCACCTTTTGTAGACTTTATATGCCAAAATCCTTTGAAAATAGAATAATAGGTTAATATAGTTATGGCAGGGGATGCCATTTAATCCTGGGGCATATATGCAAGTTTCAGATTTCTGGAGGGACGTGTATCCGAACTTTGGATTCTTGAAGGGGTGTATATGCAAGGAACAGATTTTTGCAGGGGGAATATTTGTTTGTTCCATTTTGAGAAGCAAAAAGGCACTTTTTGATGTCTATACATGATAAATCTCATTTATTGTTTACTTTAATACATATTTTCATGAAATCTACTTATGTCCGCATTGTAATGCAGCCATTGATTGGGAAAAGCACATGCCATATAGGTTGAGATCCATGTTGGAACAGTTCTGAATGCCAGTGTCAGGCTTGTCTATGGGTGTGGATTGGAATTTATGAATTTGATGTAGAAATTGGCTGGGTTTGAGAGCCTTTATCACATTTTTTGATAAACTAACATCTTTCTTTAGTTCCATAATGAGCAAGCAGAAGGCGAGGGCATTCAGATCTTGTTGTTGAGGATCTGTGGCTAACATTGTTACATCAACTGACTAAATCCACCACTTTCATCAGAACTACTGGAGTCTGTGCTGACTAGACGTAAGGGATACTTGAGTACGAAAAACATTAGAAAGTCAAATTTTCTAATACCTTTCTTCTTTTGGGTGTGGAAGAGACATGAATATCACGATAGCAATTTGTCGTCTTTTGATCTTCGCTCCTTTTTATTTTCTTTTGAGGATAAGATATGTTATGCATCAGAAGGTTTAGTTCTTTTTGCCTATCTAGCTTAGCACCCATATGTCGGTTCCATGTTAGGGCTGAAGAGGAACATGAAGAATATGGATATCCCCAACTTTATGCTCCACCTAAGAAGCCTGCATTAAAGAAAACTACTGCAGCAAAACTAGGTGGGATTGGAAACTATTGGAAATGATGAAAGAGAGATGGAAAAAAAGAAGAAAAAGAAAAGAGAAGGAAGAAAAGAAGTAACCAGCTAGCCAAGGACCCGGCCAGCCATCTTTCCCCCTCTTAGCTGGAACCTCCCAAACCTTTCCATTCATTTTATTGTGCTTGTTCGCTGAAGCAATGGTGGATACTGCCTCTGGGGTTCAGTTTTGAGCCTTGCGGTGTCTAAATGGAGGAAAGCACAGGGTAAATGCATACTTGGTGTCAGTGATAATAAAAATTCATTTGCCTTTCCTTTTCTGCCCTTCTATTTTTCTTGATTTTCTATGATTTCAATTGATTATCAGCTGATTTCGCATCAGTAACCAGCAATTTGTTCTGTTTTGTTGAATTTCAACCATAGGCCCAGAAATATATAAATCTAGATTTTTTCTTCTTTTTTGTTTTGATCTGAAACATGGACTTGGACCTAAGATTTTAACTCTAAATGGCTTCCTATTTTTTTTCCTTTATTTATTTTTTTTTTAAAAAATTTCCACTTGTTTTACTATTTGCTTCTTTATATCTACTGCTAAAGAACAGTTTTTGAAGGAAAAATTTTAGAGTTAAATTTTGATCACTCTGATGGGTATTGCAAGCCTCATCCTTTCAATATGCACTGCAAACTGTTAGTAAGTTAGTTGTCATCCTCGAAGAGGATGCTTGAAATGTGCCAACAATCACACTTTAGAGAAGCAAGTTAATGTACGAGTATGTGCAATTGTCTGTCAATAATCACAATGGTAAGAAGGCCAAATTATCAAGGATGCACAAGAATGATATCCTTATTGTATGTCAACAGAATGCTGTTACATAGGAATATAAGACAGATATGGATGAATTCATATCACATGTTACCAGAATATCGTAAATGCACTAACACAAATAATTCACCATAGCAATAGTGGCAATAAAGCCAGAACTTGAAGTTGTGCTTGTGCATTTCTCTGATCTTACAAAGCAAGGGTTCAAATCACAGTATCAGCCCCTGTCATGGTTTGCTTTTGGGGTGATATGGTACTGGGATGGGACAATATGCACCAGGACATACTGAAACAACCAAGAACAATAAGAAGAAAAATTTTAAAAAAAAAATGCATCTCGGTTCATCCTGATTCTAGACACCTAGGATGCAATGAGATGGACCAAGTCATCCCAATTCAAGAGAACTTGTGTACCGTAGGTATCTCGTGTCTTAGGTCCTGGTTTTCTGTCAGAACGGTATGATACTAATGGTATCGTATCATTCTGGTGTGTCTTAAATCCTTCGTGCTCTGGATTTTTCTGTAATCAGATATTCAGTGATGAAAGTATCTGTGGGATAATATCTGACTGCACCATCTAACGAATATTCACAAGCCACTAAAATTCTAGTACTCTGTACATGCTGTGCTCATATTTTTATTAAAAAAATAGGGGTGTTGCAGTGGGCATGCTAGGAAAGAGTAACAGGAGAATTAAAAATAATAGTTATTTTGGACTCCTTATGATGACGCGAGCCTGCAAGACTTTCTTTTTTTTCCTTCCTTGTAATCGTTACCTGGGATTCTAGAGGCTTCTCTCCTGCAGGCCGGCTTTCATGTAGAACTCCTAGAGTTTCCATTACATATAGTAAACGTAATATTTTCAATATTATAGATTGTGTGTAATTAAAGCATGCAATTTATGACCGAATCAAGGGAGTTTTATAGTTACGGCTGTTGTAAATTAAATATCTTTATGCAGTATAAAGAAGTTTTAATACTATGTGATGCAGAAGCATCTGAAGTATTTTTGCTTCCAATAAATCTCTAGAACAGTTTCCTTTTCATTTGAAACTTGATATTGGCATATATCAAAGGGAACAAAAGCTAAGTTTACATTGCTAACACTTTAGCAACTTTTAGCGAATCAAAATTCCTCTGATCGATGACCCACCGCCCATTCTCTCTTATGTTCTGTTATGCAATGAGAAGACTGCTTTTAGTGAAAGCTTTATGTTACAGTTTACATATTTTGCATGTGGAGAAAGCTAGTGATTATGCTTACTGGATGAGAATGACAGTTGGCATCATTGTTCCACTGCAATGCTGACCTGTGTCAGTGTATATTTGCTCACAGCTTATAAAATAGAGCTGGTCACCACAAATTAGTGATACTTTGTCATTTTTCTTTTCTTTCCAGGTTTTCTCAAGAGAAGCTATGGTATATTGATCAGATGTTCAAGGTTTTATCTCTGGTAGGTCATGGGAGTTTCTGACGGTTGTTTCATGTTTTAAAGATGCAAGATATTGACATATTGATTATTGATTTCTTATTTGTTACATTAAGATTATTGCAAATAATACATAGCTTGATTTTTCTTCCTACTGCATTATTCCGAAAGAAGTCCAATAATTGTTTCCACATCTTTGCATCATCTTTGCTGGTCTAGAAATTTTGAAACCAAAATGGCATGTGTTATGGGGTTACATGGTTTTCATCTAAGCCAAAATATCGGTTTGCCTCAGTACCAAGTATCTGTGCACCTGTGTTGGTTTTTAATTGTTACGCCCACTATCACATGCTGTGTTATTTGGGCCAGCATACCCTGTGCCAACAGCACTAAAATTCTTGCTTTCGTCCTTGCCATGTTCCTATGATTACAAAATAATAGCACAGGTAGAATTTTTTTATGTTCTACAATCTTGAGTTTTCCCTTAAACCAAGCTATACATGCAAATGCTTGTTGGTGATGGCAAGGAAGCCTAATCAAACCTATACCCAAGTCTTCGTTTTGTGGGCAGATATAGCTCTGACCCTGAGATGACTAAGGCATGATTAAGCCTAAAACCTATTCGTTTAAATAGCTTAAGAACTCATCATGTAGGGACCTGCTATATGAAAGCAGGTCATTTCTTTCACAAAACCCTAGATAAGCTAGTCATACCAATTAATTATCTAAAGATAGCGCTCATTCACATTTTCTGGATGTTGTTGCCATGCATTTTTCTTAGCCGTTGAAATTATATTCTGAATAATCAGGAGTTTTCTGTAAAGTTAAACTTTGTCGCGGCTTACATGCAATAACCTGCTTAAGATTTGGAACTTCATAACCGATGCGTTCATCCATGCAAGATGCTGCATATATGCAGTTGTATAGATTTTCAATGTAGTAAACAGATCGACAAAAGTGTAACTGGGTAATAACAGAATGAAATATTAACACACAGTTCTTACTCTTGTTTCATGCATTTGAGAGGTGGTTACTTTGAATTATCAAGAAATGCCTTTGGTGCTAATTTGAATTGTTGTGCTATTAAATATTAGCCATGTTATATTACAGGGTGCAATTAATATGTTGTTTTTTTTTTGTTTACTTAGTGGATCTCACCACTTACCGAGCCGCACTAATTATAGCATTCATTGTCAATTGTATCAAGAACAAGCCATTAGATGGCACACTACTATCCATTTTTGGATGACACAAACGCATCCCAAAATAATGGGCAGCAGATTGTTCCAAATTTGTGGATACATTTTTGAAACTAAACACCTTTATTGCATGTTATCATTTATGGGGTTTACCTACTTTCTTCTTTCCCTCTTTTTTTGTCACATCTGAATTTGCAGTTCTTTATCAACTAAAACTGATTTCTTGACTTGTATCCGAATATTGATTTTGAATACAGTTCAAGCCTTGGCAGGATAACATATATCTCTGGAATTACATTCTATTCACAGTGGTTATTATTCCTTGTAGATGTAGGATCCTTGAAATGGCCTTATTGGTCATGTTTCTTAGCTCATGTCCTATGCAACGAAGTGTACCCATCCTAGAAGTTTGTGTATTTGCAGTTAATTCATGTGTGTTCTTTATGGATGCTCCCATGTTGTGAAGGACACTTGATGCTAATGCATATGGAATTGCAGTCACAATTTTGGGGCATTATTTTGACAACCCTATCCACCATAATGTTTGGTACGTAGGTTCCTCCCCAGGTGCAACTTTTTAAATGTCTAGAACTTGTATTCAGGAATTTCTGTTTCATTGTTGGCCACTCTGGCTTCATTTACTTATGAATGGAATTCTGCTACCACATACTGCCGCAACTGGTGACTTAGTTGAGAAATTTCAAAAGATCTTATGATCTAATTTAGTGACTAGTTCATCTAATTCTGGAGATCCTAACTCTCTTTCTTTTTCTTTTTAATAAAAGTTGATGTGTCTGCTTACCTTTTTTTTTCAGGCTGGGAACTATGTAAAAGATGATGTGTGGCATGCCCTAATAGTCATGATAAGCAATGCACCTGATCTTCAAGGGTACTCTGTAAGGTCATTATACAAGGCATTCCAAACTTCAAATGAACAGGTACAAAAGGCTGCTTTCTGTGCTGATGCCAAGGTTACTTGCTATGTTGTGTTTGCCTTGCTTGTCTGTCTAACTTCATTGTGCAGGAGAGTTTAGTGCGAGTAACAGTATGGTGCATTGGGGAATATGGCGAGATGCTGGTCAATAATGTTGGAGTGCTGGAAATGGAGGAACCGATGACAGTGAGGGCACTCTTACGCTATTATTTATTTGCTAACCTAGGTTTTGTTATATTAACATAATATTGTTTCTAATAAAAAAGACATAATATTGTTAAAATAGGGCTGTCAAAGTGTCAATAATGCTTGGCGATCTAGGACCATTATTTGGCTATTCTGGCATTACAAGTTAAATTGGCAGCTTCAAAGGGATGTGTGTGTGTGTGTGTGTGTGATTGTTAAGGTATGCATTGCTAACCTAGGCTGTCTTTTGAAAGTTCAAATATATATATATATATATATATATATATATATATATATATATATATATATATATATATATATATATATATATATTGAAAATATAAACTTAATTTTTGTTAGTTCTAACATATTGTTTTAACCTTTCAACTTGCAACCTAACTTAAAAAAATCTGCATTGTCTTAAATTGATGCATTGTTGGAATGGTGATTATATGTACCTGTGTCGAGTCAATTATTAGAAAACGTAACCCCTGTCTTGATTTAAGTTTTGATACTGTATAATTACAAAAGCGGGAAGAAGCACTTTAGTTTGTTGATCTTCTTATGGAAGTGAGCAAATGTAAAATTGATTTTTGAGTTCAAATATTCTGTCAAATCAACTCACTTTGCTAAATGATTTGGAGAAGCAAAGGTATTTCTACGAATAACAAAGAATTACCCTTTAGGTAGGATTTTGCACTTCCCCCTCTTTGTCCATGAGATCTAATATCAAATAGTATTTTGTTCAAACTAAAAAAGCTAGCCTTGTGAACAATTCTATTCAACTTTGCTTACATATGGACCTTTTTTCATTCTTTAATCTACTTGATTTGTTAGGTTCCATCTTCACTAATTCACATTAATTTGTTGTCTTCTTCCCCTTCTTGCTCGATTGGTCAATTGAATTTGTCACATCATATTACATCATTGTTGTTATTGTTGTCATGGTTTCAAATCCTGGTGGACTGTTTCACAAGATGCTGGGGATGGAGTACCATCCCACCATTATCCTAGCTTCCCAATTGGTGTGTCCTAGGACATCCCCATCTGAAGTCTTGCGACAGGATGGGATGGCAGCATGCCCCATTCCATGGCCACTTTTCTTGGGATTTTAAACCTTGGTTGTTGTTGTTGTTGTTGTTGTTGTTGTAATCTTAAAACTTGTGAAATCTAGATTTTGTCTGTAGGTTGGATTCATGGCCAAACAATTTGACTATCTCCATCCAAATTAGTCAACTCCTTCAAATTTTCAAGAATCACAGCATCTCGTTTAGTCACCATTCCCCTTTAAGTTCTCTGTTATATTACTTGTACAGATTTACCACATGTTATATCATGGAGTCATCAGTATCATATTTTCTAAGATTTATAGATTTTGGCATCATTGTATCAACTTGTATCAGTCTAATCCTGTAGAATACACAGTATGAGTGAAAACAATTTGATATTGCTTGCATGTCCTTAAACCTAAAGGATGCATAATTCATTCACCAGGGATTGTGTACTGTTTTCCCTGAATTGCATACGCTGATATAACAAGATGGGTCAAATCATCTCTGTCTGAAGAAGGATGAATGCTGAATCAGGGATAACTTATACTTTCATGGAGCACAAAGTGGTTCATGAAATGTAGAAAAAAAACTCTGGTCTGATCAATTATTTTCCGATCCTTTAGATATATATTGGGCTGATTGGTCTGGCTGCTTATTCTCTAATATTGTTATTGAAATATAATTTGGGTTTAATCCCTATACTTACATGTGCTGATTTAAATTTTTTTAAGAATGACATTGTCATCTAATAGTTCGGTTCTCTAAGAAAAATATTGACTTTTTTATTCAATATCCCCATCTTTTTCTAAATTATCATCATTCTAATGCACTGGGGGTTGATTGTTGGTTTTATTGGTTGTCTTCTTGTTGGGTTGGCTCTTCTTAGGTATGCTTGATGGAGATTTGTATTAGGATGTGGAATAAGGTTATGAATTTGTGTTTTACTATCGAGAGGCTTAATATGAACCTTATATGCATGCATACATGTATACATGCATGCACACATGCTTTTATGTAGATTTATGTGTATTTGTCATCATGCATCTGAGTTTCTTTATATCCCCTCTCCTGCATTTAGCTAATATTTGATAGTTATTGCTTCACTTCCTTCTGCGCCAATCCATATATCAGCTGTTAGGAAATGTGTCCTAAAGCCAATCGTTTGGATGATTGTGCTCTTTGTAATTTATATATGAATTATGAATTAATAGAAGTTATTTGACATTTTCATCATAAATTGCGTATCTTCCTTATTTGAACTCTTATGTTGTGACGAAGTCCTTAGAACTATAAAGACAATCGATAAAGAAGGATTTATCGAATAGTTCTTAAACATGTTCGCGACTAAATGATATGTCATTAAAGGACGATGACGTTTATCGAGTATAAGTCGTTGTGTGCCATATAGGTTGATTGTCCTGGTAACCAAGGAGTGTGAAGACACTGGTATGGCATACATGTGTGATGTAGGAGTACATCGTCACTGAACAATGACTCACCTACTGAACGCTCTGCTGTCAAGAGTAGCTTGCGAAGGATATGGGCATAAATATCCTTCCGATCTGAGATCATCACGGTGACTTGCAAGCAACTCACTATACTTTGACGCCGGACTATCTATATTTCTAATACAGTGACGGAAGGCTACTGGGTACAGTCAAGTACTTGTGAAGTCTGTGTGTGGATCAAAATGGGATTGATCCCTCTGGATTACAGGAGTTAATGCATCACAATATTTCAATTTAATAAAATCTTGATCAGAGTAATCCATGTGATGGATTTGAAAGGTTGAAATATAATGTGGATGACACATTCAGGGTTGACTGTTAAATCCTAGGTTATCTTGAGCATTCAAGGTCAAAGGGATGAATTATGCGGTAACGATACGCTTAGGTTATTGAGTATTGCTTTGCAAATATTCGATCTATCCGGACGTCGGGAATCATTGCTAGATGGTAACTTTGATTAGTACAGAAAACAGTTCCTATACTATCGGCTTAGTATTCGAACCTATGGAGTAACGCACAAAATCAAGCAACGTAGAAAAGAATTGACCTAACATCTATATATTCAATTTGAAAGTACATGATTTGATTGAATAAATAGATTAACTTAATTAAGAATTAAGTTTGAGGTCATACGGGATTAAACATTTGATTATGTCTAGCTAGCACTGGATATGAGGTGTAGGTTTAATTCTGGGAATGAATTTGATCTGATCAATGATCCAAGGAATTTTTGAGAGATTGAATTCGAGTCTTAATTATTTCAGATTAGATCTGATTTAATTGGGCTTGATTGGGTTAATAATCCAAGTTAGACTTGGATTTGAATCCTAATTAAATTAGGATTGATAGTCTCTTCGAATTTGGTTCGAATCAGATTCGAATTGAGTCAAATTTGAATCAGATTGGATTAGATCCAAAGAGTCCTAAAACCCTGGGACTCTCTCATATGTTACCGACCAAAGAAGGGAGTGGACGCTGATTATTTCCGCTCCATATTCCTCTTGCGTGCGTGAAGAGAGTTCACGCGAAGGTAAGCGTCCTTTCTCTCTATGGTTTCCTATTTAGATAAGGATAAAGACCAATTCAAATTAGATTTGAATGCGAGTCCTAAATCAATTGGGTCTTGATCAGATTGTTGGCGTCATCTATTTAAATGGAAGGACCTTATCGCCGGTTATTATGTCTTTGGTTTGTGCAACAAAACAAAAAAAAGAGAGAAAAAATACTGTGAGATAAGGAAGAGTTTTGTGCGCCAAAACTAAGAGGGAGGGGCACTGATTTACTTGTGGCGTCTTCCTTTCTTGACTTGAGTTCTTGAGCGCTCCTCTTCTAGGCGTGGACAGCATCCATCTGAGGCATCCATCACCCGGAGATCAGATCTCAACCTTCCCTGCTTCCCTTTTAAAGAATTGGTGCAAAGATCTTCATCCCTCTTCCCCACGGTGCCTGGCGTGCGCGCGAAGTAGAGGATCTGTATATTTAGATCTTGTGAGGTATCTAGTTCAAGAAACCTCGGGCATCTTGATCCCATCTTCGCTGCGCATCAAAGGTAAATTATCAAGGTTATAAAATTTTAAAATAGAAATCTGTTCAGATTCATTCTGACGATCTGATCTGAATCGGATTTTTCCTTTCATCAACCATAACAAGATGAGCTTTTTTGCATCCTTGCTATTATTTTTTTTCCTTATAATGTTTTTTCAAATTCTTTGATGCTATAGCCTCTATCCTAATGGTCTCTTGGACCTTACCTTTCTGATGTTATGTTAGTTAAGTTAGTTTTGAAGTTCTAATGCCCTCCTTTTGATACTTTCTCTCATGATTTTATTCTATCCCACTTTAAACTCAGATACATTATTCTTGGATATGGTCTCCTTTGTAATCTTCTTAGTCCCAGTTTGCGTCCATAATTTCAAACCTATTAATCAGAATTATTCCTGACATCATCTTCAATCTTTCCATGCTAAGAGCTCTTGATCATTTAAATATTCTACTTATGGCATCTTGCACGCCTAAAGGTGGCTGAACATTATATCCCTTTTGAGACATGCCTTTGCTCTGTTGAGTGCTGATACTTGCATGACAGGCAGAATTCTCTGTTGCAGGTAACAGAATCTGATGCTGTGGATGTTGTAGAGGTTGCCTTAAAACGTCATTCTTCGGATATCAAAACTCGAGCAATGTCCTTGGTTGCTCTTTTGAAGATCTCTTCACGTTTTCCTCCCACTTCGGAGTATGCTTTTAACTTATTTACATAAAATTGCTTTGGTGCTTCTTATCAGTTTCACTTTCATAAGTTTGAGTTGCATCTCTGAGCACTTGATTGTCTTTAATTAGCATCATTCTAATGTATCTGATAAGTTGAACAGAATGTTCTGAAAGTTACACCTACATATTAATTACTGTTCACATCTAAATTTGCATTGTCCTCGACAGGGTGTTTCGTAATAAAAACTTCAATCTAGTTATTCTAGTCTTTTTCTTTTTTTTTTCAACCTTCTATTTTGTATATATGTTTATGAATATGGTTGCATATGCGCTAGGGCTGCTATGAGTTCTAAATCTAAGATCTGTGTTATATTAGGTTACCGAATTTTCTTTGTTGGCTTATCCGAATTTTTTCAAGTCTCGACATGTCTTAGTATTTTACTCAAAAATAATTTTCTTGTTCTGCTTTCTTAGAAATAATCCAAAATATTCTCTATGCTGACACCAAATAGATGGTAAAGCATTGGAATGTTATGGTTATGATTTATCTTCTGTATTCAAACATTAGTTTTTTGCTTGAATCATGATATTTTCTACTTTTGGATGCTGCAATTACGTAATATCATCATCATTGTTGTTGCTGTTTATTTGTTACTGTTATTATCTGATCAGGAGGATAAGAGAGATAGTTATGCAGCATAAAGAAAATGTTGAACTAGAGTTACAGCAAAGATCAATTGAATTCAACTCGATCATCCAAAGACATCAGAATATTAAGTGGGTAACTGATTCATAGTTGCTGTCAATTTAGAATAACTATGATTCTTGAAAGTTGTGTTTGGTTTTTATAATATTTACTTTGCCATGGTGCATATGTAGATCTTCTTTGGTTGAAAGGATGCCTGTTCTGGATGAGTCAACTTACATTGGAAAGAGAGTGGGCTCTTCACAAGCAACCCTTCCAGCAGATAAATCTAGCCGACCAACCTCTGGATCTCCAGGGGCCTCACTGAAGCTTCCAAATGGTGTAGCCAAACCACCACCAGCTCCCCTGGTGGATCTACTTGATTTAAGTTCAGATGATGTGCCAGCCCCTACTTCATCTGCTACTGATTTTCTGCATGACCTGTTGGGTGGTGATTTGATGAGTCCGTCATCATCAGGTTTTATTTCTTTTTCTCCTTTTCAATAATCATTTTCCTGCCTATTGATTTAACTGATGTATGTGGTCATTTGATTTTCCTCTGTGCATTTGTTCAATTGTTCTTCTATTTCCTATGTTGCTTTGTGATGTGTAATAACTAATGTCTAGGCTAAAGTTTTCCCTATATTCTGGAATTCTAGTTTGAATAATAAATAGCTACATGACCAGCTTGAGAAGCTGAACATGGGCTTGGACCAGGGCTTTGATACTTCACTAGTGCAAAACTGCCTCTAGCCCAAGAGTGAACTTCTAGGACAGAGAGAATACCCTATAAGCCAAGCTTATTTTTTGTCTTCTTTGTTTGAATTACCTAATGAAGGAAGTGGTAAAGAAGCTTTCATTTTATTATCAAGATTGTGTTGAAATGACAGTATTTTATGGACTGAGTGATGATTGTGTAATGATGGAGATGAATGACCCTTGCTTGCTTAGTTGTTATGGAGGCATGGAAGTAATTGTTCTTCAGTGCTACATTACAAAAGTCTTCAGAGGAAAGGTTTATAAATCCATCATCATGAAATGGATGTTTACAATAGTGGCTTTAGAAAAGCTTCCTAAAAATTTTTCTTCCTTGTTTGTCCTTCATTGTGACCTATGATGAAGTCGGACAACAGTTTGTTCTTTCTACTTTTGTTTCGAGATAATAGAGGTGAAATAATGACCCGCAGTTTAAAATAACATTATTGACACATATTTCTTGAAATTTGAAACTTGAGGTCATTATTTCACCTATAGTATCTATAGACAGAGGTAGAAAGAACAAACCGCTGTTGTATATGTCAATTTAAATTGCATGTCATTATTTCCCCTGTAGTACATACATATAGTATAATGCTCTTTGATTGTTGTCTGCTAACTTTTGAATTTTGATTCTTGATAATTGGAATATTATCAAATTGGAGCTATATCAATAGGCTTGTTTTTTGTTGTATGTCATGGTGAAGCTCCATCAGGGGGTGCAGGTACAGATATTCTGATGGATCTTCTATCAATTGGATCACCTTCTGCACCAACTGATGTATCAATACGTAATACTATTTCCTCCAACCAAGGTAACTACTAGTTGTACTGAGGGGATTGTTGTCTCCTTGGTCCACGTCTTATTCTTGAATTCTCAAATATCATTCCTGGACATTATTGTAGGAAATGCAGGAGAGCCTAAAACTGCTCCTGCTTCAGTAATGGATTTATTGGATGGCTTACCATCAAATTCATCTCTTCCAGGTAAGATCTTTTGCTGTTAATGTTCTTGACACGGCAGAGAAATGAACAGTACAATTACATGAGATATTTGCTGCAAACAGGTGACAAGAATCCAATTTATCCATCTATCACGGCTTTTGAGAGTAGCACCTTGAAGGTTACATTCAGCTTCACAAAGCAGCCAGGAAAACCACAAAATACAATGATTCAGGCTACATTTACAAATTTGTCATCTAATACTTACACAGATTTCATTTTTCAAGCAGCTGTTCCTAAGGTATTGTAACATGTACTAGCGGAACCTTTTTCCCAAAGCATCATTAGTTTCTTATTTTGCAGTGGCTAGGATCCCCCACCTCCCCCCCCACCCCCCGCCCCACCACAAAAAAAAGGAGAAGAAAAGATATGTTGTCATGAGATGATATGTTAGTTATATTTTCAGCATGTTATATGCTTAACTGGTTTTTGCTATAAGAACAAGTTATCTACTGTACTGCAGAGTTTCTATGTCATTACTGCACACGATGCTCCTTGGATGGTAGGCTCAAGAATGCAAATTGTGTTACAATAGCACTATAATGGAAAACCAACATAACTAACAATATTTGGTCATATGTTTTGTATATGCCTGTGAATGTTGTGATATTAATGTATATAAATTTCATTTCTTTCATGAATATCAATTTAAATTCCAGTTGGACCTTTTTGTTTACACTTCACATAACAAATGTGCTAACAGATTCTTGGATGTGCATGGGCCAGTAGGAAGTAGGATAAGATATTCAAGTTCTCTCTCTCTCTATCTTTTTTGTCTTTTTTCCTCTTGTAGTCTTCAACTTTTAGTTGGAGAGAATAAGACATTTCACTTGTCATGTTTAAAGTATCTGTTTTCCACAGTTCATCCAGTTGCGTTTAGACCCAGCTAGCAGCAGTACTCTTCCAGCCAGTGGCAATGGGACAATTACGCAAATGCTTAGTGTCACTAATAGCCAGCATGGGCAGGTATATAAGTTGCAAATTCCATACAACTTTCATATGTTTGCTGTGACCCTGTTATCTCCAGGATATTCCAGCTTTTTTGCTTGCTTACATATACAGTTTATTTATGTGCTTGATCATCCTTAAACAGTCAAATTTAGCTTCAAAGTCAAATAAGGACACGTCAAGGGGCATCAGATGATGTTGGCAATTGGACCTAGAGAAAATTAGGAAAGAAGAAATGTAAGTGACGTAGAAAAATTCAACAAATAATGAACTTGAGAACTTTAATAATCTAAATGAATTCTTTGTATGCTAATAAATGTCTTCTTCTCATTCTATTGTTAATGGAACAAAATCAAAATCCCAAAGTTTGTGAATTTTCTAGTTTATTCAAATTGAAAAGTTCACGTGAATTTGTAGTTAAATACATCTCAGTCAAGTTTAACATCAAGTGATTACCTTATATATGAAATAATGTGATATTTTTGTCAAGTTGACTTCACCAACTTGATTAGATTATTGGTAATTTTAGAGAACTGGATGCCTTGTGGTGCAGCATTTATCTGCTGTGCATGCTTAATATGTGGGATTGCTGTAGATCTGTATATTTAGCATTCCTTTGTCATTCAAAATGGATGAAAAGTCTGTATATTCACTTTGTATTACTTGATGAATGGAAGCACTGTCTGGCTGTTGGAAATTGCCTGGAGGCCATTTCGTCTGCTCCTAGAACTGAATTCATTAAAAAAACTGATACTGTTTTCAATTGCGGATATGAACAATGCAAAATTCTGTCCACTTGGCCCTTGCGTATATGGTGATTTCTGACAGCCAAGGAATTATAGGAATTTGAGAGCAGCGACTATATTAGGGCACTAAATACTGATCAGAGCTGAACTGGCTGCTGAGGCATTATTCACAACCATAGTGTGCATAAATGTGTGCTTTTGTGCAGGTGGATGTGGGTGGGTGCATCCATCAGTGTGCATGTATATGCATTCATGTGTGCACGTGCACTTGCATTTGTGTAATCTGAAGAACATGAGTAGTTATTTAAATATGTCAAGCAATATCAGGGTTGATCTGGATTTGGTAAGAGCCCCGTAAACATACAAAAGCAATTCTGATGGTGACTTTACTGAACTCTGACAGTAGTAGAAGGGGAGTGATGGTTAGGGATTTGTTAGCTATGATGATGTTTTGAGTATCCTGTAATCTAGGTGTCGTTGATCGCAAGGCTACTGAATTTCTTGCAGATTAGGAGGGTATCAGTAGGCTGATGAAATTAACCTTGTCAACATCGGGGTAAAGGTGATGCGCCTTGTTGCATTGCACAAGTAACCTGTGCATTATCGGTTATTGGATTCTTATAAATGTGTGCTGACTTCCAGTCTGCTCAAGCAGCAGTGTTTCTGCTTTCTTCAGTATTTGGTAGAGGAGAGGCGAACACTACAAATAAAAATATAAAGAAAGTACAATCCTCTCCTTTAGCAGTTACAGAAAGATATAAATCGGCTTCAAGCTCTTTCATTCATGGGCAGAGCTTCCAGCCGGCCACTCAGCTGGCTGATACTTCTGCAGCTGTGGCTTATCCATGATGCTAGCATCATTCTAGAGGCATCCTACTGCTTTAGTTCAGCATTTTGGTCAAGCATAAAGCAGCCCATTGGCTAGGAATTCAGGGAGCAGAGTCCCACTGCTTACATTGATGGGGTGGTCGATTTCAGTAATTTAACTATCAAAAGTCAAAACATTTTCGTTTTGCACGTTGTGAAAAGCTGATTAAAAAAAAAAAACCTTTTGAGCGCTTGTTCTTTCTTTAATTCATGGTGGATATTTCTGCATGACTCCTATTCTTTGTTTACATGTCACTGTAGACTCTTGTATTTACATCCGAATCTCTCGGACCTCTAAATTTATCTCAACTTATTTTGTTCATCTCCTCTGCTATAACGGTTATTGTTTGGAACAATTTAAGATATAATTTTGCTCACAAAGCATTCTCTGTTATTGCTCTCTGTTAATCTGAATATATCCTTGTTTAGTTTTTGCCTCAGTAGATATGTTATAAGCTACAGTCATTTGAGAGTTGTTGGTGCATTTTATGCTGTTTCAGAAAGCCCTTGCGATGCGTTTAAGGATTGTCTACAAAGTGAATGACCAAGATAAGATGGAACAAGGACAGATCAACAATTTTCCTCCTGGTTTATGAGCCTGCTGTTTGGTGCCTAAGAGTTGTGCTAGAGTTTTTTCTTTTATTTTCTATTTCATGGAGGGTTTTCTTTTTTTTTTTTTTGTTTTTTTCTTGCTTTAGATTATCCTTAGACGATCTAGACGTTTTTGATTGTTCACATATAATGTATAGAAATTGGCATTAATACCACATGGGTAAGTTCCGGTCAGTAGTATGCTTCCGGTTAGTGTATGCCTTGCAGTTCTTTAATAGGGCTGCAGAACTGATTCATTTTTCCCGGGCAGGGAAAAGGTTGTTGTACGGATAAAATGTTCAATTTATCGTTGGATGTATACTTGAAATTGTATTTTTTTTTTTTAGTAAAATGGAGTGTTCATACAATACAAGTATGGATATCATCTAAAAGATCAAAAATAAATATCTTGAAGATTAGATGGCTAAACATCAAAATCCGACCAGCTGTCTCCTTCTGAGTGGTTGGCAAAAAACATGCTATTCAGTCCGTAATATTATTCGCCTCGCGATAGATGTATTTAACTTTCATGGAGGTGCATTAAGTCAACAAATAACGTATGTCATGGATAAGAGGGTTGAAGATGGAGGTTCCCCCCTCTTTAGATTGCGAATCCAACTCACCATTATGGTCGAATATTGCTCCACCATTAGTCGGCTCATTTTGAGAACAAGTCTTGTACAAGAGATACCTTCTCAAATAACACGCAGTTTAGCATGAAGGATAGTAGGTTTGAGGTAGACTGCATCAGTCGCAATGAACAGGAATCAGGATCTTTGATCATAGAACCAGCATCGTTGTAGCTATCATATATGGTGTTGTTGAAGTTGACCTTGAGAAATGTCAGTGGTGGGGGCTTTGAAATAATAAATATCGTACAACATGCTCTAAGAGCAGAGGGGGAGATCCATCTATCTTGACCTCTAAGGATTGGTTTGGTCGGTAAAACATTCAAAATCTCAGCAACTTGGGCTAAAACCCTTTCTAGCATGAATCTAGTTGACAACCATCTCATCTCAAATAGCCTTGTATTTTAGGTCAGCCAAATTGGGTAAGCAACATGAGCTGCTCTGGTGCCCAAAGATCTCGTAGCGTTAACCTCTATGTTCTAACAGAGCACCTCTATGTTCTAACAAAGCCTCCAAGAAGGTGATGCTGATCTGCTTCCAAGAGTAGCCATCAGCAGGAGCATGGCAAACTACCACACTCGAATCGCCTTCAAGTAGGAGAGTAGGATGTGGTTCGTCGTCTCATCCCATGGGCTTTCAAGAGAGGTCTGGTGGGAAGTTGACCCCACGTAATGTTCTAAATGAAGAGGCAAATCCTCGGATGGACATCAAGCTTTCAAATCCAACCATCGTCAAGCCTCTGAACAAGCTCCTCTTGTAAAGGTCATGAAGGCCCTTGGTTGTAACCCTGGATGTGCTCGACGATCTCTATGCCCTAACATTAGGACTATCGAAAAGCGGAATTGTGTGGGATAAGATTCTCTCGATCAGGTGACCACCAAAAAGTCGAGACTCCACCTCCTCATTCCAACTTCTCCCCTCCGACTGAAGCAGATTGCGGACCATGAGGGTCATGTCCACCTCCAAGCTCATAAAGGTAGGCTAGCAAGAGAGTAGGATATTGGCTATCGACTGATCCCGAACCACACCAACCGTCTGACCCTCACCAACAAGCAAATTAATGTGAGCCATCACATCAGGGAGACAGGAGCAAATCTCCTTTCACATAAAGGAGCTCCTCCGACTAGGCGAACAACCCCATCATCAGTCGCCTACCCATATCTGACTCGCATTATCGAACTCCATAATCCTTCCGGTTGAATCGGGAGTCATGCTGTATGCTTGGCGATCAAGACCTCCCAACGGGTCAATCAAGACTAAATGCCCAAGCCATCCTTGCTAACAGACTGATGGACCACATCCTAGGTCAGGAGATGAATACCTTAACTACCAATATGAGAACCCCACAAGAAATCCCTAAAAAGCTGCTCGAGGTTGGAGAGCGAGCATCTCGACATAGGAATATGAGACAGCATGTAAATCGATATAGCACTAAGGATCAATCTCACTAGGATAATCTTGGCCATCATCAACAGTACCCTAGAGTGCTAGCACTTGACGCACTCTCTGATTGAAATCTCCATCTTTTGCAGTCGCTCGTCCAAAGTCTCTGCCCGATGATTGGCACCCCCAAATACCAAAGAGCCTCGTCTACTCCACAATGCCTAGAATCCCCATAATCGCCTATCTGAGTTGAGCCCTAGTGTTCGGACTAAAGAAGATTGAAAACTTGAGGAGATTCACCTTCTTGCCAATGCCGCATAGTAATCCTCCAAAATTCTTTTGAAAAACACAGCATTTCGGACGGTGGCTTGGCTCAACAAAAGGCAATCATCTGCAAATAGCAGATGCGAGATCAATTGGGCCCCTTGCACCAACACGTAGGGCTTCGGTGCACGGCCAAGGGTCGTCGCTTGCAAAGCTCTAGAAAATACGTTAGCATAAATAATGAATAGATAAGGCGAGAGAGGGCAACCTTAGCAAAGACCGACTGTCAAATGAAAGAAATCCGTCAGAGCACCGTTGATCAAATTGGTGAAAGATGGAGAAAATACATCCCCTGATCCAGCTGATCCATTTTCTATGAAAGTCGAAGCTCTCCAAGGCCAGATAAAGAAAATCCCAGCATATCTGATCATAAGCACGCTTCATGTCGAGCTTGATAGCCATCGAGCACCGACGAGCTGAAGCTCTCCAGAGGTCATACATGAACTCCTATGCAACTTGCATGTTGTCAAGGATGCTGCATCCCCCAACAAATGTCCCCTTCTCGGGATTGATCAATCGAGGAAGACCGGGCTTCATTCTGCCTACCATAACCTTGGCATAAATATTATATAAGATGGTGCAAAGATTGATGGGCCTATAATGGCTCGGCTCTGAAGCATCTTGCCTCTTCAGGAGTAAAGCAATGAAGGTCCTCTCCCAAGCTGCCGACATGCGGCCAGTGGCAAAGAATAGTTGAATAGCCTCTATCACCTCATCAAGGATGATGGCTCGAAAATGCCTAAAGAATAGAGAAGGAAATCCATTAGGACCGTAGGCTTTATCCTCCACCATGGCCTACACCGTCCCCTAAATCTTATCCCTAGAAATCAGATTGATCAGGGATGAATTCTCAACATCTAACACCTGCTACCGGGTCGAGGACAGAGAACAACCCTTGACACCCAATGTCCTCGGACCATCTCAATTTGAAGAAATTGAAGATCTCCTACTTGATCCCATCTTCTTTGTCCGTCCACCGGCCTCTAGCACTCTCCGCATTCGGATCCGATTCCTCTGCCTTATGACAATAGTAGTTTAATGGGAGAACCTAGTGTTCCTGTTCCCCTCCCTCAACCACTGGATCCTCGACTTCTACCGTTAGAGCACCTCCTGCTGCCGCAACAAGGAGTGATGGAGAGAGAGAGATTAGCCCAAAGGCTATCCAGGTCATCTGTTGAGAGGCCACCATCCCTATACTCCCTTATCTACAACTCGGAGATTGAGGCCCTGACTTCCTCCACCCTCCTAAAGATATCATCCACCTCTAATCAGTTCCACCTCATAAGCCTATGCCTTGTCAGCTCAAGTCTACGATCAACCCAATACATGGCGCCACTATGCACATGCATCCTTCAGACCTCCCGAATGATATCCCAAGAGTGAGGACAGGACAATCAAAATTTTTCAAATCAGAATGGGCTCCGATGAGAGAAGTCTGGATTGGTAGAGATCAACACTGAACAATGATCAGAGATGATTCTTGGGAGGTGACAAATTTGATCGCCCAAAAAACACTGAATTCTACTATCGATGGTGAAGGCCCTATCAATGTGCTCCCAAACCATGGCTCTACCCTGATGATTATTACACTAGGTAAATCTGGGACTGAAAAAGTCGAGGTCAACTAGCCCATTCTTGGAAATAAACTCCCAAAACTCCTTATATTTAGTGCAATTCGAGACGGCTTTCTCGCTCTCTTCTCCTGAGGACCATCAATGCAATTGAAATTGCCTGTGACAAGAGAAGGCAAACCATAGTCCACTAGTTTGGAGACCTCCTCCCACAAAACCCTTCTGTGCTTATAATCAATGCCAGCATACACATCAAACAAGATCCAAGAAGTTCTATTCATTCCATAGATAATTACAACAAACTATTGATTATGATTGTGCAACGCATTAACATTACCCACCCCTAACCTCTAGGCTACAATAATCTCCCTTGTAAGATAACAAACTCAATGGCATAGAAACCCCATGACACCAGAAAATACTGTCGTGCCCTCTCAAGGCTTCTACTCGCCAATCAAGTCTCTAGCAAAACATATAGATCGGGCTGCTATTGATACATCCACCTTCTATAGGTAGAGAAAAATGAGGGCTTCCCAGCCCCTCGAACATTTCAAAAGAGAATCTTCATGGTGAGGGTCACTAGAAGTGGGTCCCATCCTCATTAGGGTTGGAACTTGACTCGGGTCGGGCTTCGGACTAGGACCGAAATAGTTTAGGCCAAGCTTGGGTCTAATTATAAAGCCCTTTTGTCTTTCAGGTTGGGCTTAGGTGTACCTTTGGCTCGAGCCCAACCTCGAAATCTAACTCGATTTTGACAAATCCTATGGTGCATAACACACCATGCTACCCCTTGTATTTCACCAATTCTCGATTGTGTGCTATCCATCGTACATATGCTCTAGGATTTGCCTTTGTCGAGCGACCACCCCCAATCCCCAGTCTCCCTCGACTGCCCCCAAGCCCCAGCCGTCCTCATTGTCCAGTCCGTAAAACAGACCTGCCATCTCGATCTCTCTGATGAGCTCTTCGATAGTGTTAGCGAGGCCTATGGCCTATCTCGTTGCCCATATCGGCCTCGATCATAGTCACTGCTATCCAATTCTTGCTGCCTAGCTCCTCACCACCCATGCTTAGTCAACTTTGGAGGTTAGACCACCTCCGACGGTGACAACAGAGGCATGGTGCTGGAGTTGGAGAGCAATTATCGAAATGTCTCCTGACGTTGGATGTACTTGTTGTCTCCAGTTTCTTAAGACTGGCGTCACCTTCACCAAAATCACTGGTGTCAACCAAGCTAAACTCAAGCTCTAGGAGGTTGTCATCATTAGAGACCCAAGAGGCATCATCATCATTGTGGCCAAATGGGTTAGGGTTTAGGGGTTTTATTTTTATTTTTTTAAGAGATGGCATGGGTGGCCTATTCAGAATGGCATCCCTCTCCTCTTTTCGTCTTGAATCGAAACAGTGAGTGATCTTCGGCCAACGAGAATGACTCCACATCCTCCTGCAACCTCCATTTCTCTTTGAAATCTCTCAAAATCCAATTGATTAGAACTCATCGGCCCAGACTCCTGGCTAGCATTGATACCTTCTCCCACTTCCCCTGTGCCTCCATCTCATCCCCCAGAAACTTCAAGACTTTCGAGAAATAATACTGAAGTTGCTTGACTTCCACGACTGTGATCTTGTGCAAGGTTTACATTGTTTCCTTCAATGGGCCCTGGGCAACCTTTGCCCACGAACACTCTCCCTCCCCGGTGCCTTGTTCCCATCACTGTTGGGCCCTATTTGACTGTCCATTGTTGATCAAACAACATCCACCAGTCGTTGGAAGAAAAGTTACAAAGAGACCCCGAAAAATGGCCAATCGCACAAAGTGGCCCTTTTGAAACTGTACCGCCCCTCTGGAACTGTAGTTTGTTGGAGCATGCCGGTGGCTATTTTGGGTGGCATGAGCCCTGTGTCAAATTGTCTGTGCTGTTGTTTAATTGACATATTTTATAAAAAAAATTCTAATTTCTCTTATGATAAATTTATTTTCATGAAAATATCGTTTTTCTAATTTCTCTTTTGAAAACTTCAACCGTCAAACATTGCAGTTCCTTCATTTTTTTTTTAAAATTTTCTCTTTTCTTTTTTAGTCAATCAAATGGGTCCTAAAGGTTTCAGATTGTCTCTTGCCCTGACGTTGGATTTCTTGGCATCACAATATTGAATGGAGAAAGTTTGTTCCATGTTCTACAGGGCGTCGATGGATTTCCACAAAGTAGCAATTTTATTTTTTGATTAAAAAAATAGCATTTTTGTGGACTCATGTTTTTGCTTCTATCGAGTCTTTTTTGGTCCTTTGTGTTTAGGGAAGGGTAATTAAGGAGGTGAATATTGGGCTGACACGATATCCTGCTCCCTCTCTAATATAAAATTATTTGGAAAGAGTGTTTTGCATTTTATTTCATTAATTATCATAATTTTTGATCGAATCTTTAAGGACTTGCTAGATTCATCATCAGACTCTAGAATTCAACTACATGGCTATTGTTAAAAATTGCCCATAAGTTGCAATATAAAAAATGGAAGATAGCTATAAACTACTTGCACTAGAGCTCGGCTTGTCTTTTATTTATATAATAAAATAGAATAAACTAATTGTACAACTTAATAACTTGAATAAGTTTTCACATACTCCAACAATCTTCAAAACAACTCAATTTTATCCTATGTACTAACCAGCCACCATAATCTTCGACAATAGACTCCAACAAATTAAGCTAATTTAAATTTAAATCAAACTAGCAATCTGAACTATCTCAACAAATTAAAATAGATAATAGATTTGGCATTATCTTTAACACTCTCCAATAATGCCAAATCCATAGGCATAATTCTAAGCTTTCCGCACAGAAATTCGAACCGATCTGTAGCCAATCCTTTGGTGAAGATATCAACCAACTGAAGCTTGGTAGACACAGAAATTAAGAAGATTAACATTGCCATCAGCTATCTTCTCCCTGATGAAGTGGTGATGCACCTCAATATGCTTAGTCCGGGCAAGGAATATTGGATTCTTTGCAAGTTGAATAGTACTTTGATTGTCACAGTAGATAGGCACAACATAGTTAGCGTCTTGGCCTAAATCACCAAGCAATCACACTAGCCAAGTAGATTCCTGTACAGTCAACAACTTTATATTTCACTTATGTAGATGAGAGAGTAATAGTTGATTGTCGCTTGCTACACCAGGAGATAATACCAGATCCAAGACCCAAAGCGAATCTGCTAGTTGATCGACGAGTGTCGATGTCACCAACATAATCAACATCTGTGAATCCTTGCAACTGAACAGAAGTATTAGAATATAAGATTCCAAAATCAACTATTTTAGCAATATATCTCAGGATACGAAGAACTGCATTAAGATGAGGTTGCCTTGGATTCTGCATGAAGCGGCTAACAACACCCACTGCATAGGAGATATCCAGCCTAGTGAGAGTCAAGTAGATCAGACTTCCCACAATCTATCAGTACATGGTGGGGTCATTCAAGAGCTTGCCTTGATCATTACTCAACTTCAAATTTACTTTCATTGGAGTCCTCATATGCTTGCAGTTAGAAAGCCTATATTTCTCTAAGAGATCAATAGCATATTTTCTTTGGTATATAAAGTACTCATTTTTCACCCTAAATACTTCAATACCGAGAAAATAATTTAATTCACCAAGCTCCTTCGTGTCAAAATGGACAGCAAGCTGAGCATGAACATTGTAAATCTCTTCTGCATCAACACCATGATAATCAAATCATTGATATAAAGACAAACTATCACTACATCTTTGTTTGTGTGCTTAACAAAGAGACTTGAATTTATTGTAGAGAGAGAAAAACCACAAAATAAAAGATACTGAGCAATTTTTTCATACCATGCACGAGGTGCCTACTTTAAGCCGTATAATGCTTTCTTCAATTTGCAGACATAGTGTGGTTGAGGTGGATCAAAGAATCTAAGAAGTTACTCCATATAGATTTTTTTATCAAGATCACCATATAAAAAAGTATTCTTCACATCAAGTTGCCATAAAAACCATCCCTTACTAGCTGCCAAAGAAACAAGCAATTTAACCGTAGTTAATTTTGCAATAGGGCTGAATGTTTCATTAAAGTCAATCCCATACTTTTGGAAAAAACTACGAGCTACAAGTCTAGCCTTGTAGCATTCACTAGAGCCATCGCTCCTTTTTATCCTATACACCCACTTGCAGAAGATTAGAGAAGCACCATCAGATAGGGAAACCAAGTCCCAAGTCTCATTCTTGTTTAAGCCTAAGATTTCTTCTTTCATTGTATTTTACCAAATAGCAACATCCTTTGCTTCATCAAATGACTTAGGTTCCTGCTTATCAATAATAGCAGTAGCAAAACAATAAGCAAAGAAAGAGTAATCCCAGTCTCTATACTTTTCTACTGGCTTTTTAGTTCTCTTGCTCTTTTTACTTGGAGCTTCTGGTTCTTCAAAAAATAGTCTGACACCTGCATCTTTAGTAGTAATTTGTCTCTGCTTGCTAGAAGTGAAATTATGAACACCAAACTTCCATGGACTCTTCTGAGAGGAAGAAGGCGCAGGTGTTTGTGGCTGAGGAGAAGAAGTAGATCTCTGCTGAGGTAAACTAGATAGCTAAAAATAATCCTGCACATCATCTTCAGCATCAACTCGATCAGAATCATCGAGAATGATCATTGAAGTAATAGACTTCCCATCGGGGGCCGACCAAGAAGAGCTTTCGTTAAAAATGACATGTCTAGAAGTATAAACCCTCATGGTATTAGGGTTAATGCATCTCCATCCTTTTCTTGCATCATCCTAGTCAAGAAAAATGCATCTAACAGACTTTCTATCCAGTTTGCCAGAAAAAATATGATAATCATGTACATAACATACTGACCCAAATACCCAAAGGTGAGATATGTCGGGCTTCTTCCTGAATAGTTTCTCAAAGGGAGTAATATCACCGATGCTTCTCAATGGAGTTCTGTTGATGACATAAATAGCAGTATGGGAGCACTCAGCCTAGGACCTATGGTTAACATTTTTTGCATGAAGCATACTGCGAATAATCTCAAAGATATGCCTGTTCTTTCTCTCGGCCGCCCCATTTTACTCACGGGTATGTGGGCAAGTCAGCTATCTGTGAATACCACATCTGGACAAATAATTAGAGAATTCTCTTGAGACATATTCTCCACCACCATTAGTTCTTAAGTAAGAGATATTTAGTTTGAACAAACTTTCAACCTCTTCTTTAAACTGATAGAATTTATGAAAAATTTTTGACTTTTTCGTAATGAAATATACCCACATATATCGAGTAAAGTCATCAATAAAGATTAAGACATAATTCATACCAATACATGAAGGCACACCGAGTCTTCCAGTTAGATCTGAGTGAATTAACTCAAGAGGTCGAGAAGTACAGCTTCTACTTTCTTTAAATGGCAACTTGTGCATTTTGCCATGTTGACATCCTACACATACAATTTCTTTGTTCACCTTCATTTGAGGAAGACCAAGAATCAGACCTTTGCCTTGCATCTCACCAAGTCTGTCATAATTGACATGTGCTATTCTGGCATGCCATAGATTAGCAGTATCATGCTTAAGAGTATTATTAACATAAGAATCACCAGCAGATAAGATATATAACTTGTTTACTAATTTTCTCTCTTCAATAACAATAGTGCCAGAAGCATTAACACCAGAGAAGATTCTCACTTTATCTGGCTCAAACAGAACAGAGTAACCCTTATCTGTTATTTGAGAAACAGAAATAAGGTTCTTCTTCATACCAAGAATATAATAAACATCACTAATAGAGAGAGACGAGCAACTAGAAGAAGTAAGAGATAAACTTCCAATACTTTCAATAGGATAAAGTGAGACATCAGTAGTAACAATAATATCAGAATCAGAGTATTCATGAACAGAATCAAGAGAATCTTTTGAGCCAGTCAGATGATTAGAGCATCCAGAATCAAAAATCCAGTCATGATCAAAATTAATAGAAGTCCAAAGAGAAGTAAAAACACCAGTAACCATAGAATTAGCAAGTGCCCAAGATTGGCCAACATCTCCCCCGTTAACAGAGCTAGAAGAAGCAATATTAGATTATTTGAGTTCAACTCTACAATCTTTCTTCATGTGACCATATTTGCCACATCTATTGCAGTTTTTATTGAATATATAGATTCTCTTCTGATTAAAATTCTGATTTTGATTATCCTTAGGCTTATCAGACTTCTTAGACTTATTCTTAGAACTCTGATTACCAGAATACAAAATTTTTTCTTTAGATGAAGAAACGCCCATATTACTCATTTGAAAAATCAAAGATTCTTGATTAATAAGTAGATTCTCCAACTCAATCAGAGAAGAAGTTTTAGCCCAGTCAGAAATAGTAGTAACAAAAGAAGATTATTCCTTATTTAACCCATGGAGCAATAAACGACGGTGCTTATTATCACCAAACTTAGAATTCGGATCAATAGTAGACAGTTCATCAAACAACTTCTTTCTTTTAAGAAAATACTGAGAAACAGATAGAGTACCTTACTTGAGACCAGCAATTTTATTTTCTAAGAACTGGATCCTTGCTTTGTTGCTCCGAGAATGTAGAGAAGAAAGAATATCCCAAGCTTTTTTAGATTTGTCGACCTCACCGATTTGAAGGAAGTTTTCTTCATCAACAGTGATTTTGAGACAAAATAATGCCTTCCCAGTCTTTCGTCTCCACTTTCTTCTAGCATCAGCATTAGGATTCTCAGCAGTAGCTTGAGGCATCACAGCCTTAGATCCGTTAAAATGTCCTAAAGATCCTAGCCAATCAAGAAGAACTGAATACAAGATTTTCAAATTGAATAGTTTGACCCATTCAATTTTGAAATTATAGACAAAGCAGATGAAGTAGAATCCGTCATCATTTTAGCACAGCCTCTATACGAAGCTCTCACATCTGGTAGAAGAGATCTTCTTCCGACTTCTCAAGCAGCCTCCGCAGCACCTCTGCTTTCTCGATACATGCCTAAACCCGGAGCTCTAATACCAATTAAAAATTGCCCATAAGTTGTAATATAAAAAATGGGAGATGGCTATAAACTACTCACAGTAGAGCTTGGTTTGTCTTTTATTTATATAATAAAATAGAACAAACTAACTGCATAGCCCAACAACTTGGATAAATTTTCACGTACTCTAATAATCTCCAAAACATCTCAAATTTATCCTACGTACCAACCAGCTATCATAATCTTCGGCAATAGACTCCAACAAATTAAGCTAATCTAAATTAAAATCAAACTAGTAACCTAAACTATCCCAACAAATTAAAATAGACAATAGATTTAGCATTATCTTCAACAGCTATGCCTGTAAGGATTGCAACACGAGTAAACTCTAATTAACCAATCCAACTTCCAGGTCCCTCAACCCAATCCAATCTGATCTACTCTCAGATCGAGAACAACCCAAATCTCTTATAAGCTAAATTTGGGTTAGGTCAGGTTAGCTGTATTAGATGGATGTGGTCAGGTTGAGTTGGATTATGCCATACTAACTGGGTTAAATTGGATTGGACATAAAATTTAAGATAGGCGATATAGGATATTTTATTTATTGAATTAATATTTGTTTACTTGAGATTTTAAATATTCATAAAGTTTGATAATACACTGACACATAATTTAATTAGATTAAAGATATAATATATACACATGTAAGTAACCTATATGAAATATAAATTTGAATTATTTATTATTTGTATATTGGACTGAGTCAGGTTTGTCGGATTGGGTTAGGTTTGAGTTTGGTTAGGGTCGCGTCTCAGATTGGGTTAAAGGTCAGCCTTCATCTAACGCTACTCGAGGTTTGGTTGGATTCTTTTAACTCCAAGCCATGTAAACGCTGGCTGGTTTGGGTTGAGCCCAATTCAAGATTTTCACATGCATAAGAAAACATGTTGTTTATATCAATGAGGAGGCACAACCAACATAGCCATCGAATGAGTGTGAATGCGTGGACCAAATTTCCATTCTTGCCCTGATTTGTGCTTTTAATAAGACTGGCAATAATAAACCTACATGGGGCATAAACTAATTCATAGCCCAAAAGAAGGGAAAATAGAACAAAATATAGGCTTTCAGTCAAATGAAAGACGTACGAATATGAAGTGCAAAGACTGTACATTAGGATGAACTTTCGAGACAAGTGAAATATCCAGGAAAGCAACTTCTACCAGAAATGCTGTAGGTTGTGTTTGGTAGAAGGAATAACATTTAGTGGACCGTTCTTTTGAGAATAAAAAATTTATTTAAAAATATTTTTTAAATAAATATTTTTTAAATAATATTTAGATCGAAAAATAATATATATATATATATTATATTAAAAAAAAATAGAAATCTAATATCCATATTCTTTCGTATCATTAGTTTTTTGAATAAATTGTTAACATCTATTCATATTTTTTATATTATCTTTTATTATATAAATATTATTATATATAATAATATAGTATAATATAATATAATATATTATAATATGATATGATATAATATTATATCATATTATAATATCATATAGTATATTATATTATTATACCATTATATATTTTATTGTATCATTATAATATAATATGCTATAATATGCTATAATATAATATATATTATATAAATATTATTATATATAGTATAACATATTATGATATTATAATATATATACTATATTATAATATAATGTACTATTTTATGATATAATATAGTATGTTATATTACAATAATAATTATATTATTATTATGTTATTATAAGATCAATGGTATATTAGGAATGAAATAAAAAATTATTTTTATAGTTGATGGAAAAATGATTTAGCTATCTCCTAGGTGGGTAGGATTTTTCTCTCATTTCATAGGTAAATACTATCTATAGAAAAATGATTTATCCATCTAAAAAAGCATGAAAATATAAGTTGATCAAGGAGAAATTTGATATTTGCCTATAAAAAAAAAAAAAAAAGAGGAGCTTTAGAGGGTTATCCCCATTCCTATGAATTGGATAGTCTACTCCATGGAATAAGGTATTTTTTGGTATTTGATTAGAGAGAGGAGTGGAGAGAAATAAGCAAGTGCATGAGTTTTAGCGATTGTTTGGACTTTATTGCAAAGATAAAATAACCTCCACTTTTTGGTATATGTGAAGAGTGAATAGGGACAAAATTACGAAGAGGAGGGATAAAGTCCTCTTATTCCATGAAACAATATTCTATCAGTTTGGCGGAACATGATTATCCGAATGAATGGCCTTCTCCAAATAAGACCATTTGGTGACCTTTTTATGGATAACCCCCTACTTGAGTGTATAATCCTCCACTTAATCCCCTACCAAATGCCACCTAAGGGTGCGCTGTTTGATTCATGAATTTTTTTTTTTTTTTGGACAAGAAATGGCCCAAAGGCCGCATCATTTGACTATAGAAAGTGTACAAACATTCTTCTCAAGAATGAAACACCAAATAAATCAGGATTAGGAAAGGAGTAGTAACAGATCACCATGATTTCTCAAAAGCCCAAAAAATACAGACATTATGAGCAAAGTTGTAGTGACAGGCCCCAACTCCCAGCTGATACAGTGAATGAGCAAAGTTGCGCCTAAGACACTGAAGTCGGGTTTCCCCATATTTGTGAAATTCCTGCAGGTAAGGAGCGGGATTTTGGTGATATACCAGGATAGAAGAGAAGAGATTATTCTAATGACTCCGTCTCGCAATACTCCCTGCTTCAGAATAGAGGCCTTGTATCCATATTCTGGCCTGCGGAAACCATTGAGGGCAATATTGTCTAGCAGCCATAGAGGAGGCATAATAGGAAGGTAAGAAGAAGCTAGTTTGTTGGGAACAAGTGACATCCCATAAAAAGTAGAGAGGGGCTGCATGTAATCCGCTGCTGGTACAGTAAAATAGGATTGTCCAATCCCCATGGCTGGCTCCAGAAGCAAAGGCCGCTAACATGTTGACAAAAACCACCATTAGATGATATTTTAATGAAAGAAAAACCCGGGAAAACCTGCAACCACGAACAAATAGGGTCAGTAACAAACTTCCTTTTTTTCCTCTTGATTTTCTTTTTTCCTTTTTCCTTTTTATTTTTTCTTCTGTTTTCCTCCACATGAAACAAACTTCTTGCTTATCCTCGTACTGCACGGTAGGGTGTATCAATAAGATTATCATTCCCAAGCAATCATATGAAGATAGCCTGATGACTTTGCTGCAAGATAATGACTGAGATGCAGATTCACAGAAGCAATAGAGGGCATCTACCGGCAGGTCCTACTCCAAAGAAATAAGACAATATTGAGGCACAATCATCATATGGAAGCCGTGAAATTTAGCCGCATAGAACTGTTGCAACACAGCCATCATGGAGACATCCTTCTCAGAGAGGGAACAACAACCAAAGTAGAAACAAAAAAGGAGTGTTAGTAGGTCCCCATGATTTTTCAAAAGCCCACAAAAGCCAGTGTTTGTGAAATAGGCCAACTGACAGCCCGCAGCTCCCAGCAGATGCAGTGGATGAGCAATATTACGCCTGAGACATTGAAGTCGTGTTTCCCCGTATCTATGAAATCCCTGCAAGTGGGCACCGGGGTTTTGTTGTAACACAACCATCATAGATATGCATTGAATTTGGACTGCATAGAAGAATGCGAAACATGCCAGGAATAGAAGACGTGAATAGAAAGGAATCGCATCAGCATCTTTAGTCTGTCGCAGCCGACAATGAATGAGGGTCAACATAGTTCAGAGCATAATACAAGAGTTTTACATCCTCAATCTTCTTTTTGTATGCCCATATTTTCTCACCCTCACTCCTTATACTCTACTGTTTAGAATTCTTTCTATTACTTTCTATCCATGGAGACTGCATGCCTACCTTCCTGCTCAAACCCTTCAATTCTAAACACTTTGCCCGCCTGCTTTTTATATTTTATCATCATTTCACTCTCATTGTTTTGTCCCTCCTCCTTTCTTGATTTTGTTTTTCTCCCTTCAGCACCTTGGTATGCAACCTTCCTCACACTACCGATACTAATTTTGCTTTGCCTCCACCCTATTTTTTTCTCCATACAAGCACCTATCATCCATACCTTGTCTGTTTTGATAGTGATGGGTGGGATAACTATTGCAGGAGTGCCTTAGCAACTGTTACAGTATAGGATAGGCTAAATAATTGCAGAAGAATTGGTCAAAACTGATATGCAACATGTGCTTGAAGATCTAGTCTTTAGCAACATAGTTGGTGCTGCTGTTTTTTTGTTTTGTTTGTTGCTTGATATTAGGAAAGTTGTTATTTATAGCTTGTAATCAGCCAAATTCTTCGAATTTCTGTTACATATTAGTTCTAAATAAAGAGCTGTGCATTGAATAAAAATGTAGATACAATTTCCCTCTCTTTGTTGTCAATACATTTGTCCTATTCTATACTTTATTTTGTGCCTAAAAATAACAAATTGGTATCAGAGCTTATCATCTTGAGGGATCTGTGAGTTGAGTGAGTCCACAAACACAGACCAAAACTTTAGACCAGAAACAATGGAAACATAAATAACTTTCTCATCTACTACGCTACCAAGTTTTGATGGTGAAAATTATCAAGCATGGGCTATCAAAATGACAGTCCATCTTGATGCATTGGATCTCTGGGAGGCAGTAGATGAAGATTATCACATTCCTCCATTGCCTGAAAATCCTACAATGGCTCAACTGAAGATCCACAAAGAAAGAAAGACAAGGAAGTCCAAAGCTAAAGTCTGTCTATTCTCTGCTGTGTCTAGCACAATATTTACAAGGATTATGAACCTGGAATCTGCAAAAGATATCTGGGACTATCTCAAAAAAGAATACCAAGGCAATGAATAAACCAAAAACATGCAAGTGCTCAACTTAATCAGGGAGTTTGAAATGCAGAAGATGAAAGAGTCGGAAAGCATCAAAGATTACTCTGACAAGTTGCTCAGCATAGTGAACAAGGTAAGACTGCTTGGTAAGGACTTCTCAGATGAAAGAATTGTGCAAAAAATTCTTGTAACTTTGCCTGAGAAATATGAATCTAAAATTTCTTCATTAGAAGAATCAAAGGACCTGTCAAGTATATCCTTGGCAGAGTTGGTTAATGCACTGCAGGCACAGAAATAAAGAAGAATGATGAGACAAGAAAAATCTGTTGATAGTGCTTTTCAAGCAAAGTCAAAAAATTCAAGAAGAGGCAAAGATGGGAAGAAGAACAAGAATAAGAGCAACAACAAGACTGACAGCAATAACAAAAGCAAGGACGAAGCATATCCACCCTGTCCATACTGCAAAAAGACTAATCACCCGCAGAGGAAGTGCTGGTGGAGACCGGATATCAAGTGCCGAAAATGTGGGCAGATTGGACATATGGAGAAGATTTGCAAGTCACAACAATATGAAGCTGAAGTAAATGCTGCTGCTGAGCAAAATCAAGAGGAGCAGCTGTTTGTTGCAATATGTTTTGCAACAAGCAACAGCTCTAGTGACTCTTGGCTGATCGATAGTGGTTGTACAAACCACATGACTAATGACTAGGAGCTCTTTAAAGAGCTTAATAAAATAGTCATTTCCAAAGTCAAGACTGAAAATGGTGAATACATCTCAGACAGAGGCAAAGAAACTGTGACTATAGAGAGCTTAACAGGTTTGAAGTACATTACTGATATTTTATATGTGCCTGACATTGACCAAAATCTGCTTAGTATTGGATAGTTGATTGAGAAGGGTTTCAAAGTCATATTTGAAGACAAATGGTGCATGATCAAAGATAGAAAAGGCAGAGATGTATTTAAGGTGAAAATGAGAGCAAAAAGCTTTGCTCTGAATCTAATGGAGGAGGAGTAGATAGCCTTTCCATGCAATACAAGCAACACAGAGTTATGGCACAAAAGGCTCAGATATTACCATCATGCTAGACTTCTATATATGTAGAAATATAATATGGTGAAAGGGGTACCATTGTTGGAAGAGAAGCTGGCAGTTTGTGTGGCTTGTCAGTATGGTAAGCAAGTTAGAAGCCCCTTCCCTCAATTTGCATGGAGAGCAATACATAAGCTTTAGCTAGTACACACAGATGTTGGAGGACCTCAGAAAATATCATCTTTAAAGGGCAGTAAGTATTATATTGCATTTATTGATGATTATACCAGATTCTGTTGGATATATTTTCTCAAATTCAAATCTGAGGTTGCTAATATATTTTGGAAATATAAAACATGGGTGGAGAATCAAAGTGGTTGCAGGTTGCAGAAAATAAGGTCAGATAATGGAAAGGAATACACTTTTGATAGTTTCAACAAATTCTGTGAAGAAGCTGGTATTGAATATCAGCTCACAGCACCTTATACTCCACAGTAGAATGGAGTAAGTGAAAGAAAAAATAGAAGCATTATGGAGATGACAAGGTGTATACTGCATGAAAAGGAGCTATCAAAGAACCTACGGGCAGAGGCTGCAAACACTGCAGTTTTTCTGCTAAACAGGCTGCCAACCAGAGCTTTACAGAAAAGAACTTCATTTGAAGCATGGTTTGGTTATAAACCAAATTTGCAAAATCTAAGAACTTTTGGTTGTCTCTATTTTTCTTATGTGCCACAGGTAAAAAGAGACAAACTCGATAAGAAGGCAGAACCTGGTGTCTTTATTGGTTATAGCAGCTCATCCAAGGCTTACAGAATTTTTCAACCTCAAAATGGAAAAATTCTTGTAAGTAGAGATATCAAGTTTATGGAGGATAGACAATGAAACTAGGAGGAGTCAATAACGAAGAAGCAGCCAAAGTTTCTGCAAGATTCTGAGGATGACATAGATGAAATACCAGTCAGAGGTACAAGATCATTATTTGATATCTATGAAAGATATAACATTGCTGTTTTTGAGCCTGCAGAGTTTAAGGAAGCAGAGAAGGACAATAAATGGATTGAAGTAATAGAAGAGGAGCTCAAAATAATTGAAAAGAATGACACTTGGGAGCTGGTGAACAGACCTCAACACAAAAAACCTATAGGAGTCAAATGGGTTTACAGAACCAAACTCAATGTTGATGGTTCTATAAACAAATACAAAGCCAGATTAGTTGTGAAAGGGTACGCTCAAGTGTTTGGAGTAGATTTCTCGGAGAATTTTGCTCCAGTGGCACGACTCGATACAATCAGAATGTTGCTTGCCTTGGCAGCACAGAAGGGATGAAAAATTTATCAGTTGGATGTAAAATATGTCTTTTTAAATGATTATTTACAGGAGGAGATATTTGTAGAGCAGCTAGAGAGTTTCCAAGTCAAGGGACAGGAGGAGAAGGTCTACTTGTTAAAAAAAGCCTTGTATGGTCTTAAACAGGCTCCTAGAGCCTGGTACAGTAGGATTGATGAACACCTTCAAAGTTTTGGCTTTGCTAAAAGTCCAAGTGAAGCTACATTATATGTAAAAGGAACTGATGCTAATTTAATTATAGTTTCTGTTTATATTGATGACCTGCTTGGAACAGAAAATGATGAGGAGCTGATAAAGGCGTTTAAAGCTGAAATGCTCAAAGTATTTGAGATGACATACTTTGGCTTGATGTCCTACTTTCTGAGAATGGAAGTGAAGCAAAATCATGATGGAGTCTTCATACGTCAAAAGAAGTATGCAAAGGAAATACTCAAGAAACTTCACATGGAAGACTGCAAAAGCACAAGCACCCCAATGAATCAGAAGAAAAAATTTAGTAAGGATGATGGAACAGACAAAGTTGATGAAGGGCGGTATAAGAGTCTGATTGGTTATTTGATGTATCTTACAGTCACCAAACCAGATATTATATTTGCAGTGAGCCTGCTCTCAAGATTCATGCATTGTGCCAGTGAAATATATTTTCAAGCTGCCAAAAAGATCGTGAGATATATCAATGGTATAGTAAATTATGGTATTAAATATTTTTACCGTCAGAATTTTAAGCTTTATGGTTATTTTGATAGTGATTGGGCAGGTTCTGTTGATGACATGAGAAGCACAACAGGTTTTTGTTTCAGCCTTGGTTCAGGAATATTTTCATGGTGCTCAAAGAAGCAAGATGTGATAGCTCAGAGCACAGCTGAAGCTGAATATGTGGCAGCCACTGCTGCTGTAAATCAAGCACTTTGGCTCGGAAAGATATTTGCAGATTTACACATGAAGCAAAATGAGCCAACACAGATTCATATAGATAACTAAGCTGCAATTTCAATCTCAAATAATCCTATTTTTCATGGCAGGACTAAGCATTTCAAGATCAAGTTATATTTTTTAAGAGAAGTACAAAAAGAAAGTGAAGTTAGCTTGCTTTATTGTAGAACTGATGATCAAATTGCAGATGTATTAACCAAAGCACTATCAAAAGTTAGATTTGAAGCTTTAAGAAATAAACTAGATCTCTACAGCTACTAATGCAAGGAGGAGTGTGTTGGGAATAGTGTCCCAAAGCCAATCGTCAGCCTGTTGACGGTTGTGCTCCTTTTTGTATTAGTACATGAATTATAAATAAATAAAAGTTATTTTGGTATTTTTTCATCACAAATGTTTCATCTTCTAATAAACTCCTGTGTTGTGGTGAAGTCCTTAGGACTATTTAGACTCGACATAGGAGGATTTGTCGCTTAGTCCTTAAACATGTTCGCGACCAAATGATACGTTGTTACCAAGGACGACAATGTTTATCGAGCATAGGTCGTTGTGTGCCATATGGGTTAGTTGTCCTCATAACCAAAGAGTGTGGAGACATTGGTATGGCATACATGTGAGATGTAATAGTACATCTGCACTGAACGTGACCAACTCCGGAGCTATTTCTGCTGTCAAGATTTGCTCCGATGGGATATGGGTATAAATGTCCCTCCGACCTGAGACCGCCACGGTGACTTGCAAGCAACTCACTGCACTTAGGCACTGGACTACCTGAATTTCTAATTCAGTGACGGAAGGTTGCTGGGTGTAGTCAAGTACTTGACTTGTCGGTGCGTGTGTCAAGATGGGATTGACCACTCCAGTTTAGGAGCTGTGTACAGTCGTGTTTCAATTTAGCAAAACCTTGGCCAGGGTAGTCCTAGTGAGGAGTCACAGGACTAATTGAGTTGAGCACGATTCGGATGATATCATCAGGGTTGACAGTTTAACCCTGAGTCGTCCTAAACACAGGGGTCAAAAGGGATGAATTATACGGTAACCATATTCACGTAGGTTCTGAATGTTGCGATTGTGATTATTCGACCTATCCGATCGTCGGGTACCATTGCTAGATGGTCACTTCGATTAGTACAGAAATTGGTTCCTGTGCTACCAACTTAAGTTCGAACCTGCGGGGTCACACACATTAGAGGTTCCTTTCTGATCTGATAGCTGATTATGAGTCTTATCTATTTGGGACTCTATGATTGAGAATTAGGATTCTCTAATCATGAGTTCCACACATTTTGGGTACCGGGGTCAAAATTTTCAATTTCAAATTTTGAATTTGAAATTTGAACTCTTTGATCAGGGTTTCATATCGATGGTCTCTGATGCCTGATTGCCCATCGGATTTGGACTCAATATTTATGAGAGATTTAATTAGTGATTTAATCACTAATTAACTCAATTTGATTGAGTAATTATTTTTGGATCAAGTCCAATTGAATTGGATTCAGTTTGGATTGACCCGATTAGGTTAAATGTTGACCTAATCGCTAAGGTGGTTTAGTCCCTGATTTGATCAGGGGTTAGGTTTAGTTAATTCCTGATTTGATTAGGATTTTATTAAGCCTAATTAAGTCTAATTATGTTGGGTTTAATCTGGTCTAATTGTGCTTAACCTATTTTAAACTAGGTTGGCTCAATTTGAATCAAACCACCTTGTTTTAAATTCCCTGCGACACCCAACTACCTTGCACCCATTTGAATTCACAAGAAGAAACTTCTCGTGAAATTTTTCTCACGCAAAACCCTTCCCCACACCCTCATTTGTGTGCCATATGGATGGATAAAATAATTAGTTAGCCATTCAAATTCAAAGTATGTTTGAATTTGAATGGATAACTTATCACTTGCCCTTTCATCCTTATCCATTTTGTGCGCCACATTACTTACACGAGAAAAGGTTTCTTGTGAAATATTTTCCACGCACAAAGAGCCACGCCCCTTCTCTTCTCATGCCCAAAAGGATAGGGATAAGTTGATTTTTGTTTGAATTCAAATTTGATTTGAATTCAAATGTGTAACCTCTTGTCTTTATCCTCTCACGCGGATAAGATACGTTCGACGTTGTTTTAAAAAGAGGAGAAAGGTGGGATGTGCGTAGAAATTTTAGGAGAGAAACTTTGGGGCGTGAGAAAGGCTTCTGTGCAAGGTGAAGGTCCAAAACCTTCCGAGAGAAAAAGAAAGAAAAGAGAAAAAATTGGGCGCAGGGTTTTTGGTGTGTACCCTAGGGTTTCTACCTAGGGTTCGGGAAGTGAGATTGGTGTGCCACGAGTGTCGTGAGTCCACCAAATTTTAGGAAGAGATCCATCAGCCTCTCAAGCAACTGTGCAGACGATCCGGAGCATCCGAGAAGTCGGCACACATCGATCGAAGGAGTTCGATCAACATCTGCCATCAAAAGGGTGAAATCACGAACTAGCATTCGTGAGGAGCTGATCAGACGGGAGCTTCGTGTGGACGATCCACAGAGGTCAGACATTTGTGTGGCTGTGACGTGATGATCAGAGCCCCCGACGATGATCAGATTATGGTGATCGACTACCCACAAAAGGTGATGTGTTCTGAACACAGTACTGTAAAACGTTTACTGATTCAAATTTGAATTTCAAATTTAAATGCATGCTGTTGTATCATATTTAGATCCTAGTGTAGGGTTAATTAGTATTAATTAATGAGATTAATTAATAATTTCACTGTAAAATAGTAATTTTGAAAAAGTTTTAAAATTACCATTTTGCCCCTGCACTAAATTTTCGCTTAAAATGGTATCAGAGCATGGTTTTAGAATATGATATACATATGCATGCGTAGATTAAGGTGTAATCTATAAGTTTAAATTTAAAATTCAAAATTTGAAATTCGAAATTCAAAAAGATTTGAAATTTGAAATTTGAAATTTAAAATTTGTTAGAAGTTTCAAATTTGAAATTCAAAATTTAAAATTTGAAATTTGGTTGAAATCTCAAATTTGAAATTTGAAATTTGAAATTCAAAATTTGAAATTCAAAATTTGAAATTTGAAATTCAAAATTCAAAATTTGAAATTTGAAATTTGATTGAAATCTCAAATTTGAAATTTGAAATTTGAAATTCGAAATTCGAAATTTGAAATTCAAAATTTAAAATTTAAAATTCAAAGATTGGAAATTCGAAATTTGAAATTTGGTTGAAATCTCAAATTTGAAATTTAAAATTTAAAATTTGAAATTTGAAATTTAAAATTTGAAATTCAAAATTTAAATTTTGAAATTGGTATTATTAGATATACTTGATCCAAGTAGCAAGTAATCTAATTGGGTTGGTTGCCATGGCCGTCCGGTCATAGGAGAAAAGTAGGGTTTAAAGGTCCTCTCTTCCCATTCGATGGGGTCTCCTATGGCGGTAGGGGTGTCGATGCAATTATATCCCATACCGATGAAGCAGCGAAAGGACTTAATTAAGAAATTTATCATGAATGTGTTAGATTAGATCTAAAAGAAAATTTATAATTTATTTTGAGTTATTTTCTGTTATGAAATGAGCAATAGAATTGCTGTTTATGAAATGTGCTGACCCGTTTGTGAAATGAGTTAACACATTTGGTGAACAGAAAATAAAATCTTTCAAATTTGAAAATTATTTTCAAAATGCCAAACCCTGACCCATCAGCCCAAGTACTTAATTAAAAGAATTAAGTGTTGTCTAGTAGGTCTAGAATTGTTAATTAAGACCTAAGACAATTGCATAAACTTGTGGGTCAATGGGTTAGATGAATTAAGTCCATAATTGGGTTAGACCTAAGGTTAGTTTAATAAATGGACTAAATGGAGTAATTGGTCAAATCTAATCAAAAGTTGAATTAGATTAGGTCGAGGATGCTCTAGACTCAACTTCAATAGTTGTAGTTGAATGGGTCCATGTCTTTAACTAGACCAAGATGGACTTAATTCATGGCTACATGGTGGAGCCCTATTTACTAAGTTGATCAAAATTAAAACTAATGAACCGGTTGGTGTCTAAGGTAAGTTCGGCAGTTTTGACCAGTGGTTCTTAAGCGGAAGCTACTCGCATTGATTCGATCATTGACGAGTTAATGGCAAATTTCCACCATTGATCTCACTTACCTGGCCAATCTGGTAAGTTAGATTTTGATTAGATCACTTGGTGATTAGAGCTCACCCATGTCATTAGGTAAATCAGTGTGACTGATTTAGGTGCTCCTAATGCCAGCTTTAATTAAATCTTTTTTTAATCTGACTTGGTGAAGTCAGTGGGAGGATTGAAATTGGCTGGATGATTTCTTCTCTACTATTCTTTAATAAAATCCTCAAAATTATTAGGTCCCTAAAATGATTAAGTTATAATGATAACTAAGTCATAGCCTCCCATTAAGTGAGTGATAATGAGTCCATTAGTTCAATGATCATTGGAGGCCCAAAGGCCTGGTGCTCATTGGCTAATGGAATTATTATTCATAATATGATAATTTGATTGAGTCTTTCTGATGGTGGTTAGGTTGGCCGGCCAAAGTCGGGCCTGATCATTTATTGGTCCGATTCACTAAATTAAGTCATGTTAATGGTTGGATCTAACCAGATCTTTTCAGTGGAGGCCAAAGCCTACTGATTAGGTTCTGGGGCAAAATCAATTACTAGAAGTTGTTTAGAGAAACAACTGGTTAAGAACCTACCCATAGATGCACATGGGTTGACCAACCAAAGTTGGACTCGTGTGTAGTCTGTGTGGATTCTAGTACCCATTAAGGAATTAAAGTAATTCCTCGAATTGGAGGATGAGGCTACCAGTTCGTAAAAATATTGGGAAAAACTTTAGACTAAAATCCAAGTCTTTAGTATTAATTTATGTACTAATAGAGGTCTCGTTTTTCTTTAAGCAGCTATGGCCACTACCCTGTCGCTCCGGTCATTATTAGATAATGACAAGCTCATGGGACCCAATCTCGATAGCTGGTATCGAAAATTGAAAATCGTCCTTGAGCATGAGCGGATCCTTTATGTAGTAACGGATCCAGCACCTGAGGAGCCAGCTCCGAACGCTAGTAAGGCGATCCGAGACACTTACTTGAAGTGGCTCAATGATGCACCACCGTTCGATGTATTATGCTGGCAGCAATGAATGACGAGTTCAGCCGAAGGTTTGAGAACGCCCAGCCACAGGAGATGCTTCAAATGTTGAACGACTCCTTTGGCACGCCTGACGACGTTGAAAGGCACAAAACTAGTTGTGCCATTTTCAATGCTCGAATGAGGGATGGAGCCTCAGTCACTGATCATGTACTGTACATGATCGAGATGATTGAGCGCCTAAGCAAATTAGGCTTTCCTCTGCACGAGCAGCTCGGTAAGGATGCGATCCTTAATTCCTTGCCCAAGTCCTTCCTCCCATTCCTTACTCATTTTCGAATGACAAAGCCTGCAGTAAATTACCACGGATTGTTGGGGTTGCTGCAGAACTTTGAGAAGGATCACCAACTCCATAAGGAGTCGGTGAATGTAGTGGGAGGGTCTTCTTGTCGTCGTCAACCCTTTGGGAAGGAGAAGAAGAACAAGAAGAAGAAAAATAAGAAGGTGCAATCTCATGCTGGGACAGTAGCACGGGGTCAGACCAAGAAGCGCAAGCACGACCAGAGCCAGGCGGAGTGCTTCTTTTGCAAGAAGCACGGGCATTGGAAGAGGAACTGTCCTCAATACATTGCCTCCCTGAACCCGAACAGGCCAAAGAAAAAGCAAGGTAATTATATGATAACTCCTTGCAACTTTTCGATTTGTGATACTACTGCCTGGGTATTGGATACCGGAAGCCCTTATCATATTTGTAATTCGATGCAGGGTCTGCAGGTCAGTAGGAGATTTGATGAAGGCGAGAGGTTCCTGAATGTTGGAGATGGAAGCAAAGTTCCAGTTCTAGCTTTAGGAATCATGAGTCTTGTAATCAATTCTCGTAATGTAATTCTGAGTGAATGTCACTATTGTCCAAGTTTTTTATTAAATATTATTTCTGTAGGCCTTTTGGCCATGTACGGTTATGATTTTTTAATAAAAAGAAATATTTGCAATATCATTTTGAATGGTGTTACAATATTTGTTGGATAATTAAATAATAGAATTTACTTACTATCACAGCCTGTTAATGTGGTTCAAAAATTTGGTAAACGCTCTAGAATAGATAATGTGTCAGAAGTCTACCTTTGGCACTGTAGGCTAGGTCATATCAATAAGAACAGGATAAACAGGTTGGCTCAAGAAGGAATTCTTGAAGTTAGTGATTGTGAATTACTTCCAACCTGTGAGTCCTGTCTTCTTGGAAAGATGACCAAGTCACCTTTTACTGGAAAAGGTGAGCGAGCCAGTGAACTCTTAGGTCTGGTACATTCTGATGTATGTGGACCCATGAGCTCAAGTGCAAGAGGTGGATTTTTCTACTTCATAACCTTCACAGACGACCTATCTAGGTATGGGTATGTCTATTTAATGAAGCATAAGTCGGAATCATTTGAAATGTTCAAACTATTCCGAAATGAGGTAGAAAAATAAACTAGGAAGTGTATTAAAACTCTTCGATCTGATCGAGGAGGTGAATACCTTTCTAATGAGTTTCTGACGTATCTAGGGGAGAATGGGATTCTCTCTCAGTGGACTCCTCCTGGAACACCACAGCATAATGGTGTGTCTGAAAGGAGGAATCGGATCCTGTTAGACATGGTTCGATCCATGATGGGATTTGCTGGTCTGCCGATCTCCCTCTGGGGATATGCGCTCGAATCGGCTTGTTACCTTCTAAATAGAGTTCCGAGTAAGTCTGTAGCCAAAACGCCATATGAGATATGGATAGGACGTAAGCCAGTACTCTCGCACCTTAGGGTTTGAGGGTGTCCGGCTTATGTTAAACGTTTAATTACAGACAAGCTTGGACCTAGGTCTGACAAGTGTAATTTTATAGGGTACCCAAAAGAGACCAAAGGGTATTATTTCTACCTTGCTGATGAGCAAAAGGTGTTTGTCAGCCTTAAGGCAATCTTTTTAGAAAAGGAGTTCCTTAGTGAAGGAACTGTTGCCTCTAAAGTCGAACTTGACGAAGTTCGACAGGTGGAAAAACCGACACATGTTACTGAACCTGAACCGGATTTGATTAGATCAGATCCGGAGCCCATTAATTATGCACCCTTAAGGCGGTCTGGTAGAGTACCACATCAACTGGACAGATACTATGGTTTCTTGGTCCGGGATGGTGATCCTGTCGAACTTGATGAAAACGATGAGGATCCGATCACCTACATGGATGCAATGCAGAGACCTGACTCTGAGAAATGGCTAGAGGCCATGAAATCCGAAATGGAGTCCATGAAGGTCAACGATGTGTGGACATTGGTTGACCCACCCGAAGGAGTAAAACCCATAGGGTGTAAGTGGGTCTTCAAAAGGAAGAGGGGCGCAGACGGAAAGGTGGAGACCTATAAAGCCCGTCTGGTTGCCAAGGGATATCGTCAACGTTATGGTATAGACTATGACGAGACGTTTTCTCCTGTGGCAATGCTCAAACCCATTCGGATTATGCTTGCGATAGCTGCCCATCTGGACTATGAAATCTGGCAGATGGATGTGAAGACAGCTTTCCTAAATGGAGAGCTGGACGAAGAGGTGTATATGATACAACCTGAAGGGTTCACATCCACAGATGAGTCTAAGGTGTGCAAGCTACAGAGGTCCATTTATGGACTTAAGCAGGCATCTCGGAGTTGGAACATACGTTTTGATAGGACGATCAAAACGTATGGCTTCGTTAAGAACGGAGAAGAGTCCTGCATTTATAAGTGGGCTAATGGTCCAGTAGTAGTATTTCTTGTATTGTATGTGGATGATATTCTCTTAATCGGGAATGATGTCCCTACATTACAGGGAATAAAGATTTGGCTATCATCACAATTCTCCATGAAGGATCTGGGAGAAGCTTCCTACATCCTAGGGATGAGGATCTATAGGGATAGATCCAAAAAGTTGCTTGGCTTATCCCAGTCCACGTATATTGATACTATGCTGAAAAGGTTCAGCATGAAAAATTTCAAGAAAGGCTATCTACCGATAGGCCATAGAATTTCTCTCTCGAAGAGGGATTGTCCGACAACACCTCAAGAGAGAGAGCGTATGGGTAGGATTCCATATGCTTCGGCAGTGGGATCTATCATGTACGCCATGACATGTACACGACCAGATGTGGCATACTCACTAGGGGTAGTGAGTAGATACCAATCTGATCCAGGAGAGAATCACTGGAAGGTTGTTAAAACCATCCTAAAGTATTTAAGAAATACTAAGGACCAGTGGCTTATATATGGTGAATCGGACTTGAGACTTATAGGGTTTACAGACTCTAGTTTCCAGTCTGATCGCGATGATAGCAAGAGTATGTCAGGATTTATTTTTACCCTTAATGGTGGGGCTGTCTGCTGGAAGAGTTCCAAGCAGCACACTGTGGCTGATTCAGTATGCGAGGCGGAGTATATTGCTACATCAGATGCTGCCAAAGAAGCGGTGTGGCTAAAAAAATTCATCACTGAGCTCGGAGTAGCACCCTCCCTTGTTGGTCCAGTTTTGCTCTACTGCGACAGCTCTGGAGCCATTGCTCAGGCGAAGGAACCAAAGGCACACCAGCGGATGAAGCATATTCTGCGCCGCTACCATCTCATCCGGGAGATCGTGGATCGAGGTGACGTCGACCTTCAGAAGATCGACGGGAAGGAGAATCTGGCCGACCCATTCACTAAAGCCATTGCGGTGAAGGAGTTCAACGACTACAAGTCGAAGATGGGTATTAGATACTGCACCGATAGGCTTTAGGCCAAGTGGGAGATTGTTGGGAATAGTGTCCCAAAGTCAATCGTTAGCCTGTTGACGGTTGTGCTCCTTTTTGTATTAGTACATGAATTATAAATAAATAAAAGTTATTTTGGTATTTTTTCATCATAAATGTTTCATCTTCTAATGAACTCCTGTGTTGTGGTGAAGTCCTTAGGACTATTTAGACTCGACACAGGAGGATTTGTCGCTTAGTCCTTAAACATGTTCGCGACCAAATGATACATTGTTACCAAGGACGACAATGTTTATCGAGCATAGGTCGTTGTGTGCCATATGGGTTGGTTGTCTTCATAACCAAAGAGTATGGAGACACTGGTATGGCATACAGGTGAGATGTAATGGTACATCTGCACTGAACGTGACCAACTCCGGAGCTATTTCTGCTGTCAAGATTTGCTCCGATGGGATATGGGTACAAATGTCCCTCCGACCTGAGACCGCCACGGTGACTTGCAAGCAACTCACTGCACTTAGGCACCGGACTACCTGAATTTCTAATTCAGTGATGGAAGGTTGCTGGGTGTAGTCAAGTACTTGACTTGTCGGTGCGTGTGTCAAGATGGGATTGACCACTCCAGTTTAGGAGCTGTGTACAGTCGTGTTTCAATTTAGCAAAACCTTGACCAGGGTAGTCCTAGTGAGGAGTCACAGGACTAATTGAGTTGAGCACGATTCGGATGATATCATCAGGGTTGACAGTTTAACCCTGAGTCGTCCTAAACACAGGGGTCAAAAGGGATGAATTATACGGTAACCATATTCACGTAGGTTCTGAATGTTGCGATTGCGATTATTCGACCTATCCGGTCGTCGGGTACCATTGCTAGATGGTCACTTCGATTAGTACAGAAATTAGTTCCTGTGCTACCGGCTTAGGTTCGAACCTGCAGAGTCACACACATTAGAGGTTCCTTTCTGATCTGATGGCTGATTATGAGTCTTATCTATCTGGGACTCTATGATTGAGAATTAGGATTCTCTAATCATGAGTTCCACATATTTTGGGTACCGGGGTCAAAATTTTCAATTTCAAATTTTGAATTTGAAATTTGAACTCTTTGATCAGGGTTTCATATCGATGGTCTCTGATGCCTGATTGCCCATCGGATTTGGACTCAATATTTATGAGAGGTTTAATTAGTGATTTAATCACTAATTAAGTCAATTTGATTGAGTAATTATTTTTGGATCAAGTCCAATTGAATTGGATTCAGTTTGGATTGACCCGATTAGGTTAAATGTTGACCTAATCGCTAAGGTGGTTTAGTCCCTGATTTGATCAGGGGTTAGGTTTAGTTAATTCCTGATTTGATTAGGATTTTATTAAGCCTAATTAAGTCTAATTATGTTGGGTTTAATCTGGTCTAATTGTGCTTAACCTATTTTAAACTAGGTTGGCTCAATTTGAATCAAACCACCTTGTTTTAAATTCCCTGCGACACCCAACTACCTTGCACCCATTTGAATTCACGAGAAGAAACTTCTCGTGAAATTTTTCTCACGCAAAACCCTTCCCCACGCCCTCATTTGTGCGCCATATGGATGGATAAAATAATTAGTTAGCCATTCAAATTCAAAGCATGTTTGAATTTGAATGGATAACTTATCACTTGCCCTTTCATCCTTGTCCATTTAGTGCGCCACATTACTTACACGAGAAAAGGTTTCTCGTGAAACATTTTCCACGCACAAAGAGCCACACCCCTTCTCTTCTCACGCCCAAAAGGATAGGGATAAGTTGATTTTTGTTTGAATTCAAATTTGATTTGAATTCAAATGTGTAACCTCTTGTCTTTATCCTCTCACGCGGATAAGACTTGTTCGACGTTGTTTTAAAAAGAGGAGAAAGGTGGGACGTGCGTAGAAATTTTAGGAGAGAAACTTTGGGGCGTGAGGAAGGCTTCTGCGCAAGGTGAAGGTTCAAAACCTTCCGAGAGAAAAAGAAAGAAAAGAGAGAAAATTGGGCGCAGGGTTTTTGGTGTGTACCCTAAGGTTTCTACCTAAGGTTCGGGAAGTGAGATTGGTGTGCCACGAGTGTCGTGAGTCCACCAAATTTTAGGGAGAGATCCATCAGCCTCTCAAGCAACTGTGCAGACGATCCGGAGCATCCGAGAAGTCGGCACACATCGATCGAAGGAGTTCGATCAACATCTGCCATCAAAAGGATGAAATCACGAACTAGCATTCGTGAGGAGCTGATCAGACGGGAGCTTCGTGTGGATGATCCGTAGAGGTCAGACATTTGTGTGGCTGCGATGTGACGATTAGAGCCCTCCGACCGTGATCAGATTGCGGTGATCGACTACCCGCAAAAGGTGATGTGTTCTGAACACAGTACTGTAAAATGTTTACTGATTCAAATTTGAATTTCAAATTTAAATGCATGCTGTTGTATTATATTTAGATCCTAGTGTAGGGTTAACTAGTATTAATTAATGAGATTAATTTATAATTCCGCTGTAAAATAGTAATTTTGAAAAAATTTTAAAATTACTATTTTGCCCCTGCACTAAATTTTCGCTTCAGAGTGTTGCAAGAGTGCCTTAGCAGCTGTTACAGTATGGGATAGGCTAAATAATTGCAGAAGAATTGATTAAAACTGATATGCAATATGTGCTTGAAGACCTAGTCTTTAGCAACATAGTTGGTGCTGCTATTTTTTTGTTTTGTTTGTTGCTTGATATTAGGAAAGTTGTTATTTATGGCTTGTAATCAGCCAAATTCTTGAAATTTCTGTTACATATTAGCTCTAAATAAAGAGCTATGCATTGAATAAAAATGTAGATACAATTCTTCTCTCTTTGCTGTCAACACACTTGTCCTATTCTATACTTTGTTTTGTACCTGAAAACAACAATAACAAAGCAAGGTGGAGTAGTCGTGTGACATGGCACAGCAATCACAGTGACACTCAAAACAGCAAGGATGTAACATATAGCCAATCATCACTTTCTCACCAAAACCTAGGGTGGGATAAACTCCCATAATAGCAATATAAACCTGGATATACCATATTGTAGAAAAAGTTAGAATTTGAATACTGAAAATAATATATCTGTGGAAACCTCGCTTTGTATGAATTTCTCTTTCTTGTAGGATCATGTGCCAGATCATTTTGCTGTTCTTCCGCCGTGTTTGATACCTCATTGGATCCTGCATCTGCATCATATCATGCTGCGTTAGAATGAGTTTATAAATATCAAAATTTATAATTAAGCTACCCATGAATAAGAGAAATAATTGCCAACCAGATTGAAAGAAATACAGTAGCATATTTTGCGGTGGGGTGCAATATTGAAAAGGACCATGACCCAAAACCCATCTCCAAAAAGGATAGCAATAGGTATGCAGTTCCAATACCCTAAGCTTTTCTTATATACTAAATACCATACGCATCAGCTTGAATTAGATTTCAGCACCTAAAATATTCAACGAACTCAGAGGACCCAAGAAAATCCCCATGCAATGCTCTATTAGCCATAAAATCCGCAACTTGATTGGCTTCTCTAAAAGCATGCGAGATTTTATGAAATAATCCCGAGCTTTTTCACTAGTATAAATCCTTTACTTGAGGGATATGATAAATCTTTCCATAGTTGCGGCTATTTAATCAAGATACTACAGTAGCCGAATCTCCCTCCAACCATATTTTAGATGCATGTAATTCCGATATTATAATCTTTACCCCATATCATGCCGCCTGAAGCTCCACCCTGAAAACTGAGCAAGAAGAGAGAAGCTTACCTCTAGCACATAGCACAACTGCCTCATGATTTCGAATAACAAATCCAGCCGCCACATTGTCTATATTTACTGATGCATCAAAGTTTATTTTTATGACCTCTTCGGAAGGAGGTAGCCAAAATACTAGTCGGAAATGACAGAAGGATGACTCCTTCTGCAATTCACTACTCTAGTATCGATACGAAGCCTGTAAGTTATTTATGTATAAACTTTCATTTACTTTAGAAAAGGTCTAGAGCTTACGTAAAAGTTGCAATGAAGACATATAAGAATTGTTAAAGATCTATTCATTTCGGGCCCACCACAACAACTAAGCTGCATATGCCAAGAGTGATTTCTATTCATTCCCTATCCTGGTATTTGAAAGCTATTCACTCCATGCTGGCAAGGAATTAAAGTAGAAATTCACTTAGTTTACGCAACTTATTTGCTGCCAAAATATTCATGCAAAATCACAATGCATGATCACATGCACATAATCCTTGATTTGATCTGGACATAGATTGCAAAACTGGGTGTTTGCAACGATAATATTGCAGTGTGTCAGCAATGCTTTGCACTAAAGTCTATCCTAAATGAGTTTCCAAAGAAATATTTTAACTTTTGGAGGCACCTTCAATGCCTCAATCCATCCGGAGTCAACCTGCACAGGTTGAATAGAGTTGGAATGGTCAGACCCTTTATATCTTGTAGAGATACCTGCAAGCATTTAGATAAAGCCCAGACTAGTTGATCTAGCCATGCGCTCTGGGTCAAAGGAATAATACATATTAGATTAATTAGATCAGTTGAGAAAAATAATGAAAAGTACTGCATATCCCAACATCTATTAGCCTTAATAAATTGAGGCACCTACAAGTTGAGATTTATATTGTCTATGTTTATGTAAGTTGGCCAAAATACGATGGGAATATTTATAATCCAAGGCTCTTTATAAATGTTAATTGAATCACCTGATCTGACCAACCATTGGAACTGAAGTTTAATCTGAGATCCAGCCTCTAAGATTTTCCTCCAAATAATGGAAGAACCTTTATAGCATTTGTAATCATACCAAGTTTCATGAAAATGATATTTTGCACTAACAAGTTGAGCCCACAAGGAAGAAGGTGGAAGGGTCACCTGAGCAGCAAGTTTAGATAAATACAGTAATTTACGGTGAGCTAATGGTTAGAATCCAAGACATCCTTCTGCTTTAGGCATGTAAACTTTCTCGCAAGTGATAGGATGAAAAGCTTGCCTATCCATGGAATGTCCCCAAAAAAAGGCTCTAATCTCTTTCTCAATTCTTAGGAGAATTGATAAAGGAACATACGTTAAGGAAATAGCATAAAGAGGAATAGTATACAAAACCGACTGTATCAAATAGATCCTTCCCATGAGAGATAGCACACGTCATTTCCATGCGGCCATCTTATTTGAGATTTTTGTAAGAAAAAATTGATAATCAGTAGTAGATGTCTTATGAAGCAATGGAGCTCCTAAGTATTGCCAGTTCATTTTTTTCTGGAATATGGAGTTGCTCCCTTATTTGATGTCTGACCACATGATCTGTACCTGATGAAAACATAATATGAAATTTAATAATATTAATAGATTGATCAGAATAAGTAGTATAAGTATTTAATATAGCTAATAGTGAAATCGTATCTCTTAAAAAAGCATGGGCCACCAATAATAGTCATCCGCATAAATGATATGGGATATTTCAGGACCTCCCCAAACTTTATACCCATGGAGGAGATGCATTTGAATCGTTGTGTGAAGAAAATCTGAGAATAAATAATAAAATATATGGTGATAGCGGACAACCTTGTCCAAGACCTCTAGTAACCCTAAAGGGAGTGGTTTCGGATCCATTAACAAGTAAGATAAATTGGGGATTATAAACATAGCCTTGAGTCCAAGAACCAAACTGTGCGGGGAAACCCATCTGATTTAAAATTTTAAATAGAAACGGCCAGTGAACCCTTACATAAGTTTTTTCCATATCTAATTTGATCATCATAAGCTTCGTGGAGCGAGTAGTTGAAGTGAGAGAATGCAAATTTTCTGTCCAAGCAAAAGATTTTCGATAATATTTGGATTAGAAATAAAGGGCCTACTCCTTTGATATAATGTATACTAGAACAACTTTTAGCCTTTCAACCAAAATTTTGGTAATAATCTTATACACCATATTACAAAGACTAATAGGGGGATAATCATTAGGAACTTGAGGATTATTTTTTTTTTTGGAATTAGAGTGATATAAGTTTTTATCCAAGAGTTAGGCAGACTAGCAGAAGTAAACAAAAAATAAACAGTATTCACTATGTCAGCTTTGATAGTAGTCCAAAATTTCTGAAAGAAGCAGGCAGAAAAACCATCAAGACCTGAAGCCTTGTCCAAATCAATGTTCATAATGATAGATTCAATTTCATGTTCAATAACCGACTGGATGAAAGAGGAGATTTGAAGAGGAGATAATGTCGATATAGCAATAGGAAAGTCCATATGAGGAGCCTCATTATCCACCTTCCAACAATCATGAAAATGATCAAGCAACATCTCTTGAATGACGGAGGGATCACTAATAATTTCTTCTTAAGGAGAATATAAAACATGCATACAATTTTTCCTTCTACGAAGAATGGTAAAGCAATGAAAAAGTTTTGTATTAGAATCTTGCTTCTTAAGCCAGGTGATCCGAGATTTTGGATGCCATATAAGCTCAATGCGATGCAAAATATGGTTATAGTCCCAAAGGTTGGAGAACGGGATATGATGAAGATTAGAAGGTAGGCATCCAATTTGAGATTCCTTAAGTTTCAAGTCATAGATACTATTGTATAATTGCCGGGCATGGGTGTTCAAATTGCCAATACAGTATTTTCAGGAGTTTAAAGTACGTTGAATATTTTTTAGGAGCAAAAAAATTCTATCAATAAGAGGATAATTATCATAGCTTGTCCAGCCCGTTGGATAACCTCTGCCACTTTAGGGTAAGTCAACCAGAACTTTTCAAAACCAAATATGCGAGATCCCCTATTGATTTTATCAGTAATATCAAGAAGAATGAGGCAATGGTTTGAAGCAAATCGAGGCAAATAAGTAACAAAAGATTCTGGATATAAATTTAATTAAGAATTAGAAGTAAAGGCTCGATCGATCCATTTCCAAACCCTACAGCACCTAACCGATTATTGCACCAGATATAGGATGGGCCAGAAAAATCAAAACCAATAAGGCTGGTGGATCAAAGAAAAATATGAAACTCTCTAACATCCCAATTAACAAGAAAAGTTTTTCTTCTTTTTTTATAGATCAGAAGCATTAAGAATATAGTTAAAATCTCCCACGAAAAGCAAAGAGACTTGAAGCATTAATACATCCTAGACTTGAGACCATATAAATCATCGTTAAAAAATATTAGTACGAGCATAAACAACTCCTAAAATCCATGAAGGATCTTGATTTAATGAGATAACACCAAAAGCAACTTGGCTGTCCAGATGGTACAAGTCTATAGATCCTAAAATCTTCTTCCAAATAATGACAATATCCTCCGATAACCCAACTGCAGGAACCATAAAAATGTCTTAAGCCTGTCCAAAGGACCTACGAATTTGATTAATAGTAGACTCATCTAAACAAGTTTCCAAAAAATACATCATATCCATATTATGTTGTCTTAATAGAGTTTTAACATAATTAGCAAAAAAGGACTTAGCTACGCCCCTACAATTCCTTACTATCATCTTCATATCGAAGGTTCCCATTGCTAACCCTCCACACAAGAGTCGGTCTCACATTTGGCCTTTGGTTTTGCTATTTCCCCTAGAACTATGGGAACATTAACGAGAGAGTTAGGGACTATGTTACCATGGAGGGCTGATTGAAGATCGCGACATACTCCCTTGTAGGAGGACAAGGTTTGCTGCTCACAAGGTGGTGTCAACCTATTCTCTATTATGTGCAATTCCACCTGACCTTCCTCTATAGTCTTCTGATCCTTAGATGGTTTAGAAGTAGCAATCGAGAATGGTTTCCATACCTTCACGATGGTTAATTTGTTTTTAAGCATCATAGAATTAGAGGCCCCCTCAGGTACATCATCACCTTCATTTGAATTATTCACTAAGATTTTTGCTTACGGCGAAGATGAAGATGATGACCGAGTATGTTGCTTTTTTGAAGATTTTTATATTTCCCTATTACTCTCTGTCTTGTTTGGAGAAGCACTAAAAACCATCATCTCCATACTTTCCATATTTGCCACTGCTTGCTCTTCTCCATTGATTTCCTCTGATAAAGTGAAAAATTTAGACAAGATTTGAACTTTCATTGGTACAGTATCTTTTTCCAGCATATGGCCACATCTCACAGGCTTCTTAGGTTGAAGCCATTTGTTGGAGGGTCTTTTACCAGCAGGAGCAGAATTTGGAGTGTCTTTTTTGGAGTTGAATTGGGATATTGGAGTAACTGGCACACACGCTATTCTAATCCAAGGTCCAAAGATGCTTCTTTGTTTTTAGCCATGGATGGATAGTCGCAGGCGTCCAAAGCTCTTCATAAGAGAACTGCTACCAAATCATCTCATCATGTATCTTGATTCTGGCTCTTAGGCAAACAAAGCAAAAGTTATCTAACAGAACACACACCCTTTCAAAACCCAGTCTAGTGGAATTTAATGTCTATTTGTTTAGAAATAGAAAAACATCGGCTTGGGAGGTAATTTTTAAAATTTTGCTTTCTTCCCACAAGTCCAGAGGTAGGTTCAAGAGACAGAGCCACATTCGGAGCTGATTAACCGTGTCCCTTCTTGGTTTGAATTTTGGTCTCCATGGCTCCAGGGCTAGTAATTGCCCAGTCAGGGACCAAAGGCCTTTAGTCAAGATCCAACTTTTTACCTCTTCCAAAGGGCATCAGAACAATAGCAGCCCCTCAGACATCGCAGACACGTGAAATTCTCCTCGTAGAATCTATCGTGTCTGCATTTCTTTCTCTACAAATTCAATAGGAAATCCCCCTACAAAAAAACTTACTTATCAGAGTACTATTAAGTTGTTGTGAAGCCGGTTTGATTTTATCTTACGAGAACATGATGACCTCAGAGAACCTCTGCTCCAGTTGTTTGATCCATGCCTCCGTGGTCTTTGTCTTCTCCCATCGAAATTTTCTTTATCCCTGAACCACCTGAGACAATTTTTGATTTGGATGTACTGAAGGATTCCTTGGGAGCGATGTATTCTCGGACTTTTGTTCACCGGCATAGGAGCAGTCCTTGGAGGCGAAGAAGATGCTCTCGAAAGAGGAGCGTCTTCCCCGGACAGAGTAGAAGAAGTCCCCTGAAGAGGCAAAGCCCTCGTTTGTCGGTCCTCTCTCTGAGCATATGAAGCCATGTGAGAACCAGCGCCCACCTTGTCTTTCCCTTCCTATGCACCCCTTGCCTTCGCTGAGACAAAATCGCCACCTCCGTCTTTTCCTCGGTTGTCTGGGCTTCGTTGAGTTCTCGGCAGCTCTCCATTGCCGGTAGGGGAGACTCCCCTTCCAGTTGAAGGCGTAGATAGGATCGATCTGGACGGATCACAGTCCATGGATGTGCTAAGACCATCAATCAGAGATGATTGGCCAGATCCTTACCCTAAAGCGAAGAAGAAAAAGCAAAAAAGGGCTAACCAGTCATTGAAGTTTCTCTCTCTCACTTTATCTCTCTAAAAACGGGCCTGTCTTTTTTTTTTTTTTTTTTTTGATTGATTCATGAGTTAACATGCTATCATCTTGCAAGCTTGAGAATTTTCTTTGTACTGGCACCCCGAAGCACTTTTCTTTCTTCAGGGTGTGATGGCGTCTGGAATCTTGTAGGAGTTAAAGAAAGAAGAAAAAAGAGCATCATCATCCCCTTCCAAGCCTAAATCTGTACCAGATTGGCTTTTGCTCTTATGGATTGCTTGAAAGGAACCGCAGAAAGCTGCCATCAAAAGGTACAAGAAAAAGAAGAGAAAAGAGATAATTATCTATCGATAAGTTAACTACTTATCAGATTAAAAGAAAAATACTCTGACCCAGTAATTAACATTTGACGCCTCAGCAGATATATATAACTTGCGCACCAAAGTTGACGAAAGCTAATCCTACAGAAGGATCCAATTATCATCAACTTGAATACCTACCCAACCCGATTTTCAGAAATGAACTCAATGGATGCTGGGATTAAACCAGTCTTCCCAACTTCCAATTTTTAATAGAAAAGCTCTCTTCTCGGCTTAATCTGACCAGCCTGTATTTAAGGTTACAAAAATTGAACAAATCTTGCTCTTAAGTATTAAAATGACACCTTAACGGCGGACCCCACTCTAAGGGGCAGATCAATATGTCTAGACATGGCCCCATCAAAGTTCTAAACTGTCTCCAACTTGTTTCCAATTGGATCATTTTTGAGCTGGTTCCTCTTATGATTTGGTTTGGGAATGTCTGTTTCCTGACAGTGGGCTCGGTCCAAGCATCGTTGGACACTAAGCCACCCAAGCAGATGCAAAAGCCACAGCACTCCAATACTTTGCATAGCTAATTTTGCTCCTTTGCTGAATCTTCTTACCATGCAATCAAAATTGTCTTTTTGCACTGCATTTGATGGTCCTAAGTGAGCAAATCTTCCATTTGGACGTGTAAAATGCTCTCAGCTCGGACTATTTAAGATATCAGGACTCACAGAGTGTTTTGTTATTGTGGTGGTAGATGAGACTTAGAGGACGTAGGTTAATTTGCCGCTACAAAATAGAAATTTTCCCGTCATATTACCCCAAAGGACATCTTTCATCCTTGATAAGGTAATTAACAATCGCAGCCACAACAAAGAACATCTAACCGCATGTGTATAAAAAAGTTTCTATACATTCATCTAGAAATTAACATCAAACATCTCTGCACATTCTTCTTGAGCATTGCTCCTGATCATTACTCTTATGTGTCAGTCGAAGGATTAATACAGTACACATAAGATAGCAGGTGTCAAGCAGGCTTAATTGCAATTTTAGGCATCTTCTGAGCTCCACATCAACACTGAGAGCCTGTCGGACGCTGGTTTATACCATCCACTGTTATGTATGCACTGTAAATAAAATACATTTCTATCAGAAATGTATTACCGGGGAAAATGGGATTGGAAGCCTTAGAAGCCACCGACAAACCCTATAAATTCTCCTCCATGCTGTCTTTTTCACTCAAGAATTCTTGGATGCCAGAGGGTGCAGGATCTTATTGCTGAATAATATAATCCAACATCCAAAAAGGCCTCCAATATCCACCTGTGAATAGAGCGAAAAATTATTAGATGGATCAGATCTATCTTGGACCTAAGATGAAATTATTATTATTTTTTTTAATAAGTAATAGCATTACAATCTAGGATGATTTCGTGCTAGATCTATGATAAATTTGATCCATCTAATAATTTTTTGAATAAATAAAGCTAGCATTGCTAGAGAGTAATGTAAGAATCGGAGAGGGTCCCAACTCAATACTGGGGTCTAAATCATGGTATTCAACAGAAGCTCCATGCGGTGTGCCGGTGAGGACGATCATCAAACAACATATACGGTGTGCATCAGATAGATCTTATTCGTGCATGACCGTCCATTTTGTGATGGGCGCCATTCACGGCATCCTGCTGTGCGCGTGGGGATCCTCGCTCCCTCCCATCTCTGTCGTAACTCGTTATGATCTCCATTACCAAGTGAGCTTCTTATTTTTTTATTCTTTTTTTTCTCTCAGTCTTGTACTCTGCTTGGCTCCAAACTGTTGGAGAACCATGACCCACAAAAAAAAAAAGTGATTGATTTGATTAGGGGACAGACGGCCAGATGGGTCCCATCTCCAACGTTCGCTGGTCCCACCACCCGTTCTTCCCCATATCTGCCGTTTCCTCCCTCCTCTTCTCGTTCTCTCTCTCAGTCTTGGGAGAGATAGAGGAGGAGACGACCACCAGAGGGTTAGGGTCTCGGGTTTCTTTCCAGGAATTCTCCTGGTCCATCTTCTTCCCCCAATTCCAATTGGAGCGATGGAGGCGGAGATCCACTCAGCGCCGCATGATGAGGCGTCGATGGCCGATGCCATGCTCGCGCGGAGATGCTGCTGCTTTTGGATCCCCTGGACCAGCGGGCGCTCTTCTTCGGCGCCGTCCTCCGTCGAGTGGTGGCAGCGGATACGGGCGTCGGAGAGGAGCGACGAGCGGAGGCCGTCAGTGGAGGGGTGGTGGTGGTGGAGAGCCGTGATGAAGGTGCGGGAGTGGTCGGAGCTCGCGGCCGGGCCCCGGTGGAAGACCTTCATCCGGCGGTTCAATCGGAACCCCAGACACGGTGGTGGCAGCGTCGTGCGGATGGGATCGTCGAGGTTCCAGTACGACCCCTTGAGCTACGCCCTCAACTTCGACGAGGGCCACGGCGGCAGCCCCGACGGAGACTACACCGGCTACGGCGACTTCTCCACCCGCTTCGCCGTCCCGCCGGCGCCCGCGAAGTCGTCCGTGGACCTCGCCGGCTGGCGTGCCTCTACGCCTACGGTCTTCTCCGCCGCTCCAGCTGGCGGCGGCGGTCGTTGAGGTCGGAGAGCGTGCGCCGGAGCAGTTCGTAGAGGCGACGGGATGCGAGGATTTGACGGGCGCAAGTGGCTGGATTCTTTTATTGTTTGTTTGTTTTGTTTTGTTTTTTTAAAAAATACATATAATAGATAATAAAAAATGCTGTCACTTTTCTTTCTGGCTTAGTGCCTTTTTTTTCTTTCTGGCTTAGTGCTTTTTTTTTTTTTTCTCTGTTTTGTTTTTTGCTAAGGCCTTAGTAGTTGGTGAAATTAGCTGTATCCGACGTGTATCTTGAAATTTTGCAGTATAAATATATTAAGTGGATCGGAGAGCGTATGACTTTTATTTATTTATTTATTTTTTCCTTTCCTCTCAATCTTGAGATACTGATTTTTTAAAAATGCTGTCAATTTCAGCCAATATAACTCGTATATATCACGATATAATTTGTGTATATCACCATCATCCTAATTTTTAAATGAACATACAACCGTTTGTTGTAAAAAGTCTCGGGGTGCAGGTTGCATCTTTTGATGGATAAATGGGAGGGAGGTGTTGGAGGATTTTGAAAATTATGCAAAAGCCTAATCCAACGGTCGACATTAGCCAAGAAGATCAATTATTCTTCGATGCAAAAGATACAACCCAAACCCAAAGGCATGTAAAAGATGGGCGACCGCACAAATTATGAGCCGCAGTCCTGTTACATCGTGGCCTCAACATAAGAGAGCTCAATCGATGTGCTGCCGAGGTCAACCAAAGGAAAGAAAAAAAAAAAAGGATTAATGAATTTTGTTTGGGCATATGCCAAACAGTTATTATGAATTTCAACCTACTTGTTTTAATGAAGGGATATATTGCCAAGCCTATTTGGATAGTTGGACCCGAAATTTTATGGCATCCGTGGCCCAACTGACAAAAATAGAGAATTACATAGTTGATGGAGGCCTATTTTACGAAGCACATTTTGAGTGGGCTAACTCCAATCCATAGGGAGCATAAAAAAAAAAAAAAAAGGACCTGTTGAGGTGATGAAGTCACCAAAGATCTTCATTTGACACACTAAAAGCTAGCACTGTTCTATTTCTTGAAATTTACATAGAATTGCCTGCTCCTCTTTGCCGTTTATGGCTTTTTGATGCCTTTATGCTTAGTAAGGCATCACTCAATATCCATGGGAAGCTCAGGAATCTATTTTCTGAGTAATAGCTCGGATGGTAGGTCACATGATACCATGCTGATGCCATCCTCAACGACTCGCTCTCTGCGCAGCTACGTTTGAACCATCCTTGAACCTCCTTGTGCAAACTCTTAACCCCTAGTAAGATCCGGTCCTTCATTTCCCCGTATTTCTTCTTATCCCTCTGCAGATACATTGATCGGCTACGCAAATTACCTGTTAATATCTCATCTTCATGCTCTGCTCCATAATAGTTCATTAATGAGCTCAACCTCTCAGAATACATATTACGGTAATCTTCAGCAACTTCCAGAAATGCCTCAAATCCACTGACTTGAAGGTCATAGTCATATGCAGATTGAGGGAGCATTTCAGCATCCATAAGGTCAGTGTTTGGCCTCTCTATATGACTGGAGGCTGAACGGTAGAGCTTTCCAAGTATCCCAGTGGAGACATACATCGGCCTATCCCATCTTTCCATAAAATCTGGGAACTCTTTTGGTCTGAGAATCCTTGGCATTTCTGCTGAACTTCCTGTCTTTGCAAAATCAACAGCCATGGAATGAAGGTTTGCTAGCTGAAGACATTTGGGGCTCCGAGCTTTGGCTGGTTCTCTGTCAGCATAAACCAAGTGGGCAGTTGAAATGACACCAAGGGTGTCGTTGATCATGTAATCAACGAAGAACTTCTGAATTTCCTGCAATTTGTACATGTTGAGGATGAGAAAAATGGTATGGCTGTAAGTAACAAGCAAATAAACCAACGAGCTCCATTGTAGTGCTTCTAAAAGAATGACATGCTTTTGAATAGAAAAGGAATCTGACAGTAGACTCGACAAAAATTCACCAACACACTAACTAAATTTTCACAGATTTGACATCTTCATTAAAAAGAAAATATAAAGAAAATATTTTGAAAGCAAACACCATATCCTGAAAATCTCATGAACTATAGTCGACGGCACAAGTCAAAGGTTATATAAATATAAAAACCCTGATTTCAAATTGATTATAAGTTGAAATTAGCAACTTAAAACCTCCTAATATATTTAATTTTTCATATTCTATTTTCTTATCTTCTAGAAATATTTGTACATTTACACCAATATAGGACCCAAATACATACAACACCATGCTTATCCAATTGATGTAACGTGGTATACCAGCAAGGCAAAACTACAATTTGAAATATACCAGATGATTTTGGCATGAATAGCTTTTCTTTTCCCTGGTGCATTTTTCAGTGGCATCACAAAATTCATCTTGTATCAGTCAAATTGCTAAGATGTAGTTATACCTAGATTGCGCAAGCAACCACTCTTAAGTGTTCATGGTCGCCATATATCTTTATTTTCCAACTGCAAGAATGCATCAAAAGGAAAGCAATGAAATGGAAACAAAAAAAATTGAATAGTTAGAGCATGCCTCAAGTGTTACATCATGATCTGTATGGCGTTGCCTTCGAGCATAGTAGTCCATAGGTGTATCCGTCTTTGGTGGGATAAGTTTTTCATCCCAACAAACAAAATATAGATCGCCATCCAGATCTCCACCAGAGCATTCGCTTGGATGAGGCCTGCATGTATCGACAGATCATTATCATAAAGAATGTGAGGAAGATTAAGCATATCAACAACTTAGTTTCACTAAAAAGTTATGCTCCACAACAATTTCAAGATATGGAGGATTTTTAATTTTCAACATCGAAACAATTGAAAATAACTTGCTAAAACCAGATAACATATAAATCATCACCTGGTTAAACAATGGACCCTATAATACATAGAAGATGATTCAGCTTATGTGACTTATACATGTCCACCCGGAGAATCACAGTGGTAGATACAGTAGGCATGCAGACTTAGCTTTGTTTGCTAAAGAAAAAAAACTTAAATATCCAAAATACAGTTGAGAGGCCAAATACCCCTTTTTCCTTCTTGAAGTGTGCTATGACAATGTAAATCACTCAGCATCCCACTATTATCAAATTGAAACCAAAAAGATCAGCCAATGCTGTTTCCGTAAATGGACAAACATGGCCTTATCTGCATGCCATTTAATGAAACTTAAGAAGAAAATTACATTGCCAATGCCAAAGGAAATTTCCCGAGGCCATGGCTAGTCTTCTTCCAAAGTTATGGTTAAAAAAGTTGAAAACCACCTGATATAATTTCTTCCTGATCTACAATCTATGGATGCTTCAGAAGTATCATTGTTGTTTCAGTCATTTCCTGGTTCTCATATGTATATTTTTACCCCAACCCTTGAATATGCATCGTGAGCTGCTCCTTTGGTGGCAGCATCCAGTCAAAATCAACTGCAAAGCAAAAAACCTATCCAACATCAATTAATGTCGACCAATTTCAAGCTGAGCTCAGAGCAATCTAAACGGATAAAATTTTTAAGTACAGGAAAGTATGAAAGACTTCTTTTAGAATTCTTTTTGCCCTTTTCCCATTCCGATCTTGTTTTCTTGTACAATGTATTGTAGTTCTTATCACATTAAAGCCCAAAAGATCCTAGTTCTTCATTCAGCATTTTTACCTAAACAGATTTCTTTAAACAAATTTACAGCCCTAGAAGGTAAAAGGTGAAAACTTAAAATGAGTAAAAGAAGTACAGTTAGTTGTAAGGAATAGGAAGTATTACTATTATTAATTTCCTAAGCAGTAGAGATCAATCAAAAAACAATAATACAATATAATATGTTGAGAATAAGGAATCAATTAAAACAACAATGATCTTTCTCTCTATGCTACTTGAACTAGTAAAACTTGTTAATCATGCTATTTATGCCATTATTCAACTCAATAAAAAGGTTGGCTTGGAAAAAAAACAATAAAATTTTCTTAATTTAAAGAAAAAAATTATAAAATCATATACCTTCTACCTCTCTGAGGGAAGACAATGCAGTCAACCAAACCCATGTTATCCAGTTGAGGGTTATAGACCGCCTGAAGTACTCTAACATCACCAGGGTGGAGGCAGGGATTTCTTGTGACCACGACCTTTTGAATTACTGCTGCTGCTGTTTGGTCAACCTTGTCAAAGAAAGTTTGATTTGTATCTTGTAGCTCTTCCTTTGTCATAGTTATTTTGACATAAACCTGTCCATAATCTAATGAGCCTGTTTCATCTAAGCATCCAAGGAGGACCCGGCCTTTTGGAACAAAGATCCGGCATTTACTTCTTATATCAGATAACTGATATTCCCGGTAGGCTTTAAGCATCATTAACAGATAAGGCTCTGAATTTGGTTCATAACCTTGCATCAACATCTTTACAACTGTTCTGGCATCAGGAAAAGCCATTTTGTCCAACATTCTCAAAGTGATTTCTCTGTTGGTTAGCATTTCATCTAAAAGACTCATTTGATCATGTTGCATTAATTCAAATACTTCATCCTCCACCCCCAATGTGGAGAGGAGACATATAATTTCACGATTCAGATAGCACGGCAGATATTCACTCCATTTAGTGACACAGAGCATGGTGTTCTCTGACTCAAACTTCAGCATGCTAGGACGTAATGAGAGCTTCTGAAAGGAAGTGCGGTCAACAGCTATAACTCCTTTGTAGCCACCATATCTAATTTGGAAAGCTGAAGGAGTATGACTCAAGCCACACTTCTGAGCAACTTGCCTGGCAAATGATAAAGATATTTTTCCAATACCATCTGAAAAGCAATATGGTATGCCATCAGTAGTGACTGTAATATCTGAAATTTTCTTCACATCCCGAAATGGAACATCTATTGTTTGCAAAGAGGAACTGAATAACTGACCCATTCTTGCTGCACATTTAGATACACTATGGATTTTGTTAAAATGACCCATCCATTCTCTAATGCTCTCTGCAGTCACCTTATCATTAGAAGCAAACATCCAAATAGAATTTGAACGAAGTTGACTAGCAGAAAATACCAGAAACTCAAATTTCTTTGAACCAATCACAATCCCATCTTTGAGAATTGATAATATACGATTATATATCCCAGTTCTGTAGGGTTTAGAAAACACCCCTTGCTCAATACTTGTTGAAATTGCATCAAAG